>NW_025109956.1:919623-928106 GCF_011392965.1 Frieseomelitta varia
TTTTTTTTTTTGTTCACCATGCAATGTACACGACGAGCAAATTATTGCAGCCAATGAAACAGATGTTCCAGTCTCACGAATTGGAAACAAAAGAGCGAGTATATTTCATCGATGTTGCGATGAAATATACTCGCTCGAAATATTTCGTTTACCTACATGATTTCCTACCCCACGAACGTAATTCGAGGAATTCTCTACGAATTTGAAGGAGCAGTCAGTCTCTTCGTCGTTGACAAACTGCTCAAGGAACACGCGGAAAAATCAAAGAACGTCGCAAAATTATATTCCTCGCGAAGCATTAAGAGCACACACGTGACGATCAATTCCAGAAACAGCGTCTGCAGTTTAATTGAATACATCTCTTGTTCAAATATTAATCCCGCGCGAGGTTAAACCATTCGTTCCACTCGATTCTTGCTCCATCGTCCTCCTCAACTGCGTCGTTTCCCATTCGTTTCTACTTCAACGGAATTTTCAATTTCATTTGAAACACTACGTTTCGTCACTTACAAGGGAACATGACCGAAGTGTCAGTCACTGAATTTGATGAGATTTGGCGTGAATGTAGTTTTCCAAAAAATATTTGACACGTACATTTTCTTTTCATGACGAAAACTATCCTCAAAAAAGTCGGGACTTCGGAACGTATTATGTCAAATTACTGAAGATACAGTTTTTGTGTAAATTGATGAAATTAGCGTTCTTCAACAATGAATTCAAATGGTATACCATTTTGCGAAGAAAATATATTTGTTTCTATATATTTAGAAAATTTATATATTTAGAAAAAAAATTTATATATTTATATATTTAGAAAAAAAAATTTATATATTTATATATTTAGAAAAAAATTTATATATTTATATATTTAAAAAAAAATTTATATAATTATAAATTTATATATTTATATATTTAGAAAAAAAAATTTATATATTTATATATTTAGAAAATTGTATTTTCCTTGTCATTTTTTTGATGTTTCTTGTTGATTTTCCCAAATAAATGTTAATACATCCGTTTATGAAACGAGAAATTACAAAAGGACAAATTGGAATCCTGATCTTTGCATTACAAAAAAAGAAAATCCATTCCTTCTCGCTTGCATTTCAAATCTTTCTTGCTGCATGGGCAAAACGTCCGTCGTTAGAAAATTTCCAATTTCCACTATTTTTCAATTCCATCTATTTCCGAAACGTTCGTTCGATCGATTCGTTTGCGCCGTGTTGGATCGAACGAGGGGAACTCCGATTTTCAAGCCGTATTCGGACGACGCTGAACAAGACAAGATCATTAGAGACCAGTAGTCAATGTATTCAGAGCTATCAGCTAATCCTAGCAACAGCGATTGGTATGTACAGAATCCTCCTGTCGTCTAATTGGTCGCTTCTTCAGCTCCTATTGTGCAAGCGGGAGTCGAGAAATTGATCGATGAAGCATCGCTAATCGTGAATGACAACTATTATCGTCTGTAACGTGTGAATCGTTTTCTCCATTCCCCCTTTATTCCATCAATTAATTTCTAATTTACATCTATAATAGTAACATCGTTCGTCACATCACGTGAACTATTGCTATGGCTAAAAAATAATTTTCAATAGATAATACACATCTTGAGACGTAGATAACCTCGCATTAAATCGTAAATTCATTGTTTTCTGAAACAAATTGACAATTGTTTGTTTCGCGTCTATTGCAAAAAATTGTTCGAAAAGGAAGATTTTCGACGTATGACTTTCGAGAAAAGGGAAAAAGAGAAACATTGCAAAATTATAAAAAATTATCTAACGTATGGATAATGATGAAGAAACATTAAAACCAGTGTCAGAATTGGTTCGCTGACGAGGATATCAAATTGTTCTTGAAACAATTTTCTATCGAAAAAGTTAAAAAAAAAAAGAAAAAACAGAAACGTGGAATGACGAAACTACCTGAAGATAAATTGTCTAATAAAGTTTTCGTTTCTCACGAAAAATTCGCTCTTCATTTGCACGGACGTGAAAAGAAGAACACTTTCTGGCCAATATAATGGCGTTTCGTTGCGACGTATTATTATTTGCGAAAATTGTAATTTGATCGTGCAATTACACTCAACTGACGTTAAATTTAATCCGAAGCGACGAGTCTGCTTGATCAACGTCTTCGGGATTAACCTAAACCTGGTTGCTCAATACTCTCGGTGGTGCTCGATTATGCTCGCGCCTCGAGTTCCCAAACGCTTCGTACAGTGAGCTGAATTGATTTTAGGCCGCGCCGATGAGAAACTTAAGTGGCCTGAATTTTCGTTCCTCGTGTTCCCGAGCGTAGAGAAACTGTTCAACTTCTGGAGCGCGGTTCTCTATGATTTTACGTCCCGAGAACGAAAACACGCGTTGAAAAGCGGAAGTTGAAATCTAACAGATCGGTACTTTTCTAATGAACAAAGACAGAAACGGTCGTATACTCGTAATGCGTGTCCAGTTGCAAGCATGAAAGCAAAATACACGAATTACGCGAGTATCCGTTCCACGTGGATTCTTTTTACACGAATGAAAATCGCGTAAATAGAGTTTTTACAAAAGAAATATTATATATTTATGTTATATATTATATTATATTGTATTGTATTGTATTGTATTGTATTGTATTATATTATATTATATTATATTATATTATATTAGATTATATTGTATTGTATTTATATTTTCACACAGGTTAGCAAAAAGAAAATGATAATAATGATAATGACATTTCAGAAAATAAAAGTAAATTTCATTCGGTGTCGCTATCGCTCAACTATAACTCAAAATCATCAACAACCTTTTCTTTTTTTCTTTTAATTGGCACAATTCTTCACTTTCATTGTTCAATGTTCATTTTCTCGGACGATTTGCTCGCCAAGTTCTTCATAAACTCGACCGTGCTTCAACGAAAACACTATGAGCCTTTCTCTATCGGCGTTATTGTTACTTTGAAAAATTCTAGGAAAATATATTTTCTCGCGTAAAAAGGGAATGTCGCCTAAATGACGGGTGTAATTCAGTTCGTTTCACAAATATCTTTGTCACTTTTTATCGTCAGACGTAGTTTTAGATTATGTGTTTGCCTGTTTCACGATGTAGAAACGTTTAACGTCAGGTTAATAATTTTGCTTAACACCTTGTTTGTTTAAGGATAATCGATCCGTCACAGGTGTTTCTACGTTTCCAGGTGCTCGTTTAATGATCCGCCTGGAAACGTTTCGAGTAACTCGTTTATTCTAATTCAACATTGATAGCTCTCATATTACACCAAATTGCAAATTTTCACACGTCCACATATGTGAAATATCAATTATTTCTCTCTCTCTCTCTCTCTCTTTCTTTCTCTCTTTCTCTCTTTCTCTTAGACTCAAAGAATTACACGTTTCAATGAGTTTCAGTTGCCTCAATCGTAAAACCGTATAGCTGTGTTCGTATTAGCAAAACTGCGATCTCGAAGAATTTTCTAAAAATCAGCACAAACACACACACACATACACATATACATACAGTGTCCAGCTGCTGTCGCACAATAAGAAAAAGAAAGAAAAAAAAAAGAAAGAACAGCCAAAGAGACGACCGTAAAAAAAAATCCAGGACGTGGCACGCCGGCAAACATTTCAACAAAATATTTCGCGTTTTATTTTCACAACCTCTGGGCGGGAACGAACGTTCCCCGGATTTGCAAACAGCGAGAAGGAACAACGAGAGCAGGGTGAGCAAATATGTAAAACGAGGCAGGCCGAAACGAATTTCTTCGACGGGGGAAAAGGTCCCTCCCCTCGGAAACGGATTTCTCAACAAATTTTACTGCAAACATCGATCACGCGAATGTTCTGCAAACGCGAATAACTGCCTGAATTGTTCTCCACCGATTTTTCGTTTCAACTTTCTGAAGTTTGGAACAATTTATTTTTAGAAAATCGAATTACGACGTGATTATGGAAAAAAATCACGAAAAATGGCTCAAAATGGTCAAAATACAGTCGTTCGTTGTTCGAACGCGAGCGAACAAAGAGAACGTGTAACAATAGTGTTAGAAGTCAGCTGGGGTTAGACCAAATAAGATTTGTAAATGAAATGTCTCCAACGAGCCACCGACAATCGTAATACTTCCCGTAAACGTTTAATTTAAAGCTCTGCGCGCGCACGATTATGAATACCAGGCATAGTGCTACAGCTGGTATTTGCCAGCATATTTTAGTCTCTCTACGTTAGGAACTGTGTTCATAAAACACCAAATCTGCGGGACATTTGTCATTGCAAAGATCTTTGGTATTTCATATACATATATTATATATTATATATTATCGATAATCTATATTAATCTAAATTTATAATCTATATTATAATCTATATTTCTAATCTATATTAATCTAAATTTATATTTATATATATTATAAATTTATATAATTATATAAATAAATTAAATTATATATATTAAAATATATTTAAAAAAAAATATATATATATATATATATATATGTATATTTTAAATAAGTAGTATCGTTGAATACATCCCTGCATTCAACATAAATAAATATTCATAGATTCATTCCACACGCACACACACATATATTTTTTAAGTAAGTAGTATCGTTGAATGCAGCCTTACATTCAACATAAATAAATATTCACAGACTCAGTCAACATGAAAAAATTGATTCGTCGCAAGAGGAATTAACAGTATCGATAACAGCAAACTTAAGAGAGCAATTTACAATTTTCCGAGCAACACACGACGCACTTTACGTTTCGACATACTTGTAGCGCAGCAAACAATAAAACATTTGACTCAATTATCATTGCCATCCTCCGCGATTAAAATCATTTTCCCTCTGGAGCAATCCTCCTCGTATTTCGCATTTCATTTCTGAAAATGAACGCGAGGGACGAAAGAGAGAGAGAAAAAAAAGAAGAGGAAAAAAGAAGAAGATGGACAGGTCTCGCGGATAAAAATTGGAAAAGCGTCGAACCGAGACTTTTACAGACGGCGATATAGCGCGTCAGCTGCACGTGGTCGCGTCCGTGGATGCATGCATGCACGCACGGACACGCGATTACATCGATTAGTAAGAATCACCGTGAAATAGTAGCCGGTGCATACTTGGTCCCACTGTGTACACAGAGGCGTGCCGAACAATACCGCCGGGGTCGTCCATTGTCTGGCAGAGGATGCTGACATAACCAGCCAAGCAGCGCGCGGCCGCGTGCGTGCAGTTTTATAACACGATGCAAATTTCAAGCTAACCGACCGATCTCCATGCTCGTCCCTCTCTCTCTCGTCTCTCCCGTTTCTCTCTGTCTCGTCTCGTTGTTGCCCGAGCTCTCGCCCGAGATCTACATACGTGTTGCCGAGCGTCGATCACGCCGCCGCGATTGCCTCGGTCCGTTTAACCGCGTGATCTGTCCAGATGCTGCCTTATCGAGAAGTTAATAGACCGAGCGTCGCACGGTTTCTGCATTTGCTTCGTCGCTCGTGTTGTGGCGAGAGAGAGAGAGAGAGAGATGCTGGGGACACAGATCATTTTGGATATTTGTTCGAAAATCTAACGGTGCGATTGATAAACGAAGAGTCTTCGCGCAGAGAGGAACAGTTTCATTTTGTCTCATTATTGGAGAAGTGAAATATGTTGTTGGGAAATAATAAAATATAATAAAAATATAGTATAAATATATACTATAAGTACAAATATATAATATATAAAAATATAGTATAGTATATATAATATAAATAAAAGTATAATAGTATAGATCGTGTTGGATATTCGTCAGAAAATCTGACGATGCGATTGATAAACGAAGAGTCTTCGCGCAGAGAGGAACAGTTTCATTTTTGGGGTAAATTGTCTCATTATTGGAGAAGTGAAATATGTTGTTGGGAAATAATAAAATATAATAAAAATATAGTATAAATATATACTATAAGTATAAGTATAAATATATAATATATAAAAATATACTATAGTATATATAATATAAATAAAAGTATAATAGTATAATATAGTATAATAGTATAAATAGTATAATAAAAAACACAATGGTGTAATAATATATGTAGGATATTTCCGATGGCGAAATTGTAACAGGGATGAATCTGCACGAGTGAGTCTTCATGCAGAGCAAAAATTTGGAGAAAATTAATCGTGGAATAATTAATTTTGAAGTAAATTAATAAATTTTACGAAAGTATAAGGATCCATTTTGTTTTGGATCATTTGGAAGTAAAATATGTTTTTGAAAAATAATAAAAAATACAGTGGAGTGCAAAGATGATGGATTTCTATGTATAGATTGTTTCTCACCTAATGGTGCAATTGTAAGAGGGATAAATCAAATAGTTTTATTTCGATGTAAATTAATCTTACACTTATAAAAGTATGAAGATCTAGTTATTTACGATTATCTGAAAATAAATACGCTATTGAAAAATAGTAGAAAAAATAATTGAATAATACGTGCAAAGAACGATTGATTTCCACGTACGAGATATTTCTGATCTAATGCAACTCATTGCAAATCAACGTAAAAGTCTTCGCGTAGAGTACGAAATTTCACTTCCAAATAGATTGATTCTGTACTGCTTGCAAAAGTACTTACACGAAGATTTAGTCACTTTGGAAATAAAATATGTTATCGATGAATAATAAAAAAGCACAATGGAAAGAATAGCTGAATTTCTACGTGTCTACAGGATATTAATCTCATTACTCGCAAAAGTAATTATTAATTATACAAAGATCAAATTGTGGAATCTTCAATGTGCCATTGAGAAATAATAGACAGCACAGTGGATGGATAGGAGTATAAAAGTATGTGCTCCTGGAACCCGCTTCAATACGCAAGACCGACGATCAACTACTTGAGAATAACTAATTAAGTCGTTACACAGCGCGCAGTGGATGATCAAACGTATCACGTCGCGCTCATTAGCCAGACACTTTGCGAACGTTCATAGAGGACAGGGCATTCGAAGAGATCTCATAAATTTTCAAACGCTCCGACTCGAGTAGCCTTCCTTCAGGCGAAACTGAAGGAAAGCTTATTGAACTTGGAGCATCGTTGCCGACCATTCGCCTACCATTCGCGGATCAATTCGTATTCTCTCAATGGAAGAGGAGAAATACTCGATCTTGACTAGTATTTTTGACAAGGGTTTTCTTATAATAAATTGGCAATCGTGTGTTGGCCAATTTTCCGATAAAGTAATCCGGCAATTTTCATCGTTCACGTACAGCCCTGAAAACTTTCTGATTCCATCTTCAAACTTGACAAATGACAATTTACATCTGGCCGAGGTTTCAATCAACCAAACTTCGTCGAATTTCCATTGTTTCCTCGATTACTGTGCAATCTTCGAATTTTCTAATGGCATCTACATTGCCTTTGGGTCCATTTGATCGGTAAAAAGTAATTAACAATCTATCGATCGATAATCGTATTGGCGTAAAAAAAGGCCGACTTAACTGTTGGATACCGTGTAATGGATTTAACACACTTATAATTTTAAAGAGGTTTATTCTTTGTTGCAATCGTGGTCGTGTGTACAAAATCTATTGCCGGACTCTTGAGGAAAAGAATAGAATTCTATAGAATGCCATAGAATGCCAAGCATGTCCTATTATGTTTTTGGTTATCATCGTGTCTCCAAGTGAAAGAGAAAGACGTATAGATGACCAACTATTAGATCTTACCCTTATGACTAACTATTCCCTTTTATGTGGACTGTGACCAACTCATTGCCAGTGTTTGCACTGATTCAATATTGTCCGAGTTGGTCAATCAAACATAACAGGCTTCCGGTAGATAAAGTATCGAAATGGAGACACTTTCGAACGTTTTACGTTGCTGAAAATAAATTCATCTCACTTCCAAATATCCAACAAACACGTATGCACCTGCGAATTTACTGCGCTACATCGCTCGCTGATCAAAGGCATTCCTCGATCCACGGAACGACTCGGAATTTTCACCGTATGTACTTCGAGGGGGAACTTAGCACTGCCGACTTCACGCGGTTCGTCCCTCCCAACCTAAATCATCCGTTGCAAGCTTGCGTGAACTCTCATCCTCTCAACGTCGTAACCGTCGAAATTTCGCGCGGCACCGCAAAACCTCCGACGATTCTCCGGGCTCTCGCCGCAGAAGCTCGCGCGCGACCAAAGCGGAGCCGCAATTTTTGTCCGAAAGACTCCGGCGTTGCATCCGCGGTCGAAGCCGCGAATACGGAGCGAAGGAAACAAGAAAATAAAAAAAAAAAAAAAGAAAAAAGACAAAGAAAAAGAAGACGAACGAAGCGTCGAGGTGGGCGTAGGTCACGGCCGTCGCTGTTTTTTCTCTCGCCGTCCGGGAATTAACGCAGGAATAGAGACGAATTAATTAATTAAGTTGGTCTTAATTGCGGACTCGGTGGAATCTATCTCGGTGGCCCTACCGAGTCCAACGCGTGGGCCCCCGCGTTTAATTGCACCGTTGCGACAGAAAAAA
>NW_025109956.1:928283-940154 GCF_011392965.1 Frieseomelitta varia
TTTTTTTCTTCTCTTTGCTCGAAGTTTATGAATGAAACGAGCTGGCAATTGTTGGAACGGTCGCTCCCGTTGAATTATTAACGCGGTTGACTGCTACGATTGCCGCTGACGTTCCGTTTCTATACTTCTATTAATATTTCAGGATAATTAAAATGAGACGAACGTCACCGGGCAATGAATTTTAAGTAACGTAATAATACCTAGTAATAATAACTAGATGAAATTACGAGCTTTCGTTGTGCTCTGATGATAATATAATATCGCGTATAAATTAATGTTGGATTCCGTGTAATGGAGTCAACACGCTTACAATTTAGAAGAGTTTATTCCCTTACAGTCGTGGTCGTGTATGAAATAGAATGATATAGAATGATTTACAATGTGTTTAATGCTCTTGAATATAATGTAGAATGATTTAGAATGTTTTATGCCCTTAATGATACAGAATGTCTCTATAGTGATTTAGAATGCTTTATGCTCTTAATGATACAGAATGTCTCTATAACGATTGATGCTCTCGAATGTCTCTAAAGCATGTCCTTATATATATATTTGGTTATCATCGTCAAGTATGACTAACTTATGACTAACTATTCACAGTCCACTTTTATGTGGACTGTTGCTAGCTCATTGTCAGTATTTGCATAGATTCAATATTGTCCGGGTTGGTCATCCAACATTAAATCGAAGTATTAATTAAATATTTAATAATACAGACAAATCGCGAGAGTCTCGCGTGAACGGTTGAAACCAATAATTTTCATACATACACTGACTGAGAATCGGAAGAATTCTCGTTCTTATTTGAATTTTTGATTGAACCTGAATTTTGTCCACTCGTAAATTTAATATCAACACGTCGATCGATAAAATATATGTATCTACTGGTCGCACGACGATTCAACAGTCGTTGGAAACCAACGACGCTTCAGACCCCGTAGAATGTTCCGCCACGAGAATTTACGAGCTCGGGGCTGTTTATCGGCTGGAATTATGACAGAAATTTCGGCTCTGTGAACTGTGTTCGGTGTCGCCTGTCCCGTGGCTGCGTTCGCGCACTTTCCGCATGAACCACGAAGAGGCTTTACGAGAGGTTTACGAGAGACAACCGTCCCATACATAAATCTTTTGGCTCTTCGCCTCGTTTATGCCTCGTGCCGTTTCTAACGCTTTACGAGCCATCTACTTCCGCCAATGGCCGCTCGCGTGCTCACAGGTCCATTCATCTCCAGATACGAAGACGGAGATTTTTTTCTTCCACTCAATTAACCGAGCAAACATTTTTCACGCAGTCAGGCCCTTGACGCTGTTCAAAATCTTCTCCGCGTGTTTCAAATCGCGGCTGGCAAAAGGTACTTTATTATTATAGCTTATCGTTCGAGAGCTTCCCGCCAGATTTCACTTTCACTTTCTTCACGTTCTTCCGTTCGTCTCGCGACGATGAGGTCATACGTTGCAAAAGAAACTGTCAATCTCCTCGAGTGATTTTTTTCTCAGAACTCTTTTCAACTCTTTCCGAGAAGGTTGAGTTCTTCAATGTTTTCTTCTTTTTCTTTTGAGAACTGAGAAATTTGAGAACTGAGAATTTTGTGAACTTTGAGAATTCTGAGAAGGCGGAGCTCTTCAATGTCTTTTTTTGAGAATTTTGAGAATTTTGCAAAATTCTGAGAACGTTGAGTTCTTCAATGTCTTTTTTTTTTAGCCTCATTTTCAGGGATTGATTGCTCAATTTTTTTTATATCATTAATTTCGTGCCTTGGAGTTTTCGAGGATACCAAATATTTGAATACGGAAAATTTGGAATTTAAATAAATCCACAATTGTTTTATTATATATTTAAAAAATTTTTTTTTACAATTTAAAGTACAATAATTTAAGTTCGTGTTTGAAAATTAATAGAATTAGCTTCATCTTATATTTTGTTGTTTTATTAAAAAAAAATAGGAAAGAAACTTTTGGCCCATTCTGTATTTAATGTCTGACAATATAGTACTTAATTAATGTCTAATTTCTGTGGAATTTAATTTCGCAATCACTTGAATTCAAGCACACGTCAAAAACCGATAAAAATTTTACCAATTTACAAACGGACAAAACATCTTTACTTGCCGTTTGATAATCTCTAGTCTCGGAGCGAGTGCACATATATTCGTTCCTCTCGATTAAACTCCTGGCAGCTGACGGCCAGAAATTAGAAACTTGTTGCGGAAGCATCGATTATAACACGTTTCTCGAAATAATCACGGAGAATCAGCCATCAGCTATGCAAACAGCCTGCCCGTTCGACAGGAATGTTCTTCCAATAACTTGAAAGTTGTTCGTGCAGTGTGTGCAAACGTTCCGGTCAAAAATATCACGCCTCCATCTTCGACACGTGCCCGGAGAGCAATTTCATTTTCGTTAACTTTATCACGCTGGACGAAGAATTACATTTATCCAGCGTGCAGCGGATTTTTATCTGACTTAGGCGTTTTAAATGCAACGGCTGGTTAAAATTAACAACGTTCGACCACGCGTTGTTTCAACGAGCAACATTGTGCAATCTCGATCGTTCTGGACGGAAATAATCGAAATAGCGGGCAGATTGATCTTCATTCTATGTTGAATTTCGCGTCGATCACATTCAACGTCATCGATATCTTCGTGCTCGGAGATTCGAATTATTGTTAAATGAGGTAACGTTACATTTTCGATTGACTCTAGAATATAGCGAATAAAGTATGGAGTATAGAATTTTGTGGGTAGAGACAACAAGATTTTAGCAGAGATAGAAGATGATGATTCGACTTGAAGATCACTCGGAAGTGTTTACTTTCCAAATGAATTCAAGTAGGTCACTATAGTTCGCTTATTGTATTCTGCGACGTGAGACGTGGTCGAAAATAATCGATTTTTAACACGCTGACTGTGACATCTGCACGAAAGTTGTTGAGCTGTTTCAACAACTTCAACACACGGATTCGACACAATCAGCTCGAGTTCCATTCCGAGTTGACTGTCGTCGTGAATGCTTCATCGTCCTTAAAAATTCATTCGGATTGATCGCCGATCGCCTTCGAACTCGATCCAATCCGCCAAACAAGAGTCCCAAGATCGCTCGTCAGCCAGTTCTCGAACAGAGAGCTACAAGTCGAAGCGCCTGCACCTAATTATTCCTAGCTCCACGAGGCATCTTCCAGGACCGGGATGCAGGGACGTTAATCTCGGGCTAATAAAATATTTGAACCGCCTCCTGTTCCTTATAACCACGAGGCGCGGCCGTGGCCCACTAAAACAGCCTAACCATGGCGCAGGGTCGCACCAACACCAGCGTTCACAGCCCGCTGCTTCGACACGTGCATGTACGCGCGTGCGAACCACCCTCCCTCTCTTCCCCCGAGAGAGCAGAGAGAGAGAGAGAGAAAGAGAGAGAGATTACCTGGCAGCGGTGAAGGTAACTCGGAGAGGACAGGAGCTCTCTCCGCTGGATTCACTTGGAAACATAGTTGGAAACATACATATGTACGTACGGCAGCCGATCTGAAAGCAAAGACTGACCCTGATGCAACGAGACCCTGCTTTACAAACGTTTCTCTTTTTTTTTTTTTTTTTTTTTTTGGCTTTCGAGTGGTTATTTCCAACCGATTCTCTACCTCTTTTTTTTTCTGCGTCGAGTGATTTTTAGCCGGTATTTTTCGAGGTTCGAATTTTTTATACAGAGATTCGCGAGTACTCTTCTATTTGTTACCATTTCTCTTTTTTTCTCGACAAGTACCTTTCGTTTCTTTTATTCCTCAACGCACGATAGTCGCGGCTGATGGCAAAGCCTATCTTTTTCAGAGCGAATTCCTTCCGTTCTCAATCTCTCGCAAGTGCACTCGATTTGCACACGAAGTTGTCGAATAAACGGAGAGGGAACAACATCGAGCAGGCGTTTAACCCGGCGTCGCGAGTAATGGCGTAACAAGAACAGGGATTAGCCTGTCGCGTCATGTTCTGACGTTTGTGATGCATGCACGGCACTCTGGACGCCGGGTTTCAAGGGAGGAGGAGGAGGAGCAGGGTCGGGCCGCGAACTGACTCGAGGAGGATCGATAACGTCTCCAGGCTTCCAGGCTACGCTCGATTAGACTAAATTAAGCACACTGTGTCAACACTGTGCATAAATAGCCGCTTGTAGCCGGTGCCATCCGGGAGGTACGGAACGCCACACGGGACAAGGGGACGTCAATTGCAATTTCAAATTTATGCTAAGGGAATCCCGATGCCCTCGGTGAAACGCCATGCATGTCCGATGCGGCCGATGGAGGGCCATTCCGTGTTCCGCGATCCCGCAAATCCCGCTAGGGAATCTGCCAACCCTTTCAATCCTGTCTCTTTGCTTCGTCCTCTCCTCTCATTCTCGCTTCTTCCTTCCACGCTTTTTCTCTACCCTCATTTTCTAGGTCACGTTAAGCATCTACGAGATTCTCCTTCTCGCGGGAGTTGTTTTCCCCTCTGTTTTGCCTTTCGTTTTGTTTCCATTGCGCTTCGCGCCGATTCTCGGCGATTCTTCTTTGTACAGATCGTTGGAAAATGGTCGGTTAATTTTCTTTTTTTTTTTTTTTTTTTATATATATATATGGGGATTTAGCGTCGCATCGATTACCGAGGTCTTTAGCGACGCGTTGAAAATTATCTCTTTATAAGTGGTCTAGTAGTTGGGTCCCCTTTAGATAGTCGATAACAGTTTTTTTGTTGTTTCTGGCAGGTTAGAGCGGTGTTTTTGGTTTAATCCGTATTTAATTCTTACGTTTCGGTATTTTCTGCATTCATGTAGTATTCGTGTTGGGTGGTGATTCGTTGGTTGCAGGTGTTGCAGAAAGGTGGTTCTGTTTTGCTTAGGAGATATTCGTGTGTGTATGATCTTGCAGTGTTCGATTCGAAGTCTAGTCATAGCTATCCTGTTTTTTGTACTTATATTGTTGTTTGGTATTTTTTTGGCAGAAATGGTGTGCTATGTCGTGTATTTTGGTTCTATTTGTCGTAGTCCAAATTTTGTTTCATTCTTCTCTTTCCGCTTTGGTCGTTGAAGCTAGTAGGTCTTGGTGTGAGATTGGGATGTTGGTTTCTTTTGTTTGATCTGTTGTTGTTTCTTTGGCTAAGGAGTCGGCTTTTTCGTTTCCTTCAATTCTTCGGTCGAACAGGATGGTCTGTTAATTTTCTTTCTTCGTTCTTTCCAGACTGGCTCCAAGTTCTCGATGAACCTTCCGATTGTCCCTTGACAGGTTCAATAGGTCTCTGGTTAATTTTCTCTCCGTCTTAGATTAATCAGGTTAGATTCGAGATCGAACGAGAATGAAATTATCCTTTGGAATAATGTTTCACTCATAACCGCGTCGAGTCACGACGTTTGCTTCCAAACACTATCCGAGAGTTGAAAACCATCCTGACACGTTTTCTTTGTCATTTTTCGTCCACTCTTCTTATTATTTACAGTCGCATTAGCAACGTGGAAAGAACAGAGAAAAGACATACGCGAAACTTGATGTATTTTTCAAGTAATTTATTTGAATTCTTCGTATCATCTCGTTCGGAGAAAGAACACTTCCCGCACGGTATCATTCACTGCCAAGTAAACGCGGTTTCACCGTTCAATTATTTATATCGCGAGAGATCGTCTTCGCTCGCAGGAAGTGGCGATGAGTAATTTTCACTCACTGTCAGTCGTATTCGAACTCTAATCCTTGAAACTATTCGTGGAAATTTTAACTACTGTAGTTGAAATTCCATCGTCGTGTCTTCTTTTTCTTCCCAACGCGTCTCGTATCTGTAATTCAATTCGTACGAAACCGAAGAGCTAGGGAAAAGAAAGAAAGCGTAATCTCGGAATATCTACCAAATATCCACGAGAATCTTCTTCACGAAGAACTAAATGATGCATTGAGTGTTCTACACTCTAAAAATTCTTTCCACACAACGAAAAATTGCGAACAATTTAAACCATGAAAATTCGATGAAATTGGAAGAAAATTCACAGGTAAAGATTTTTCATTTACTGAGCAAACGTGGAGACGAGTGGAAGATGTTAACTGTAATTATTCAGCCGGAATGACTAACCGAACCGCGAGTCGCGGTTAAAGCGAGGTCCACCGACGTTCCTATGGAAATTCCAAGGATGTTCACGCGCGTGATCCCGACGCGCGAGGTCTCGAAATAAAATCGGACGCGAGAGGTTTGGGGGAAGCAGCAACGTGGCTCGCATGCTGGCTCGTTTGAATCGTTAACAGGCTTCGTGCCCGGGTAAAACGATACGCGCGAGAGAAGATTCAAAGACGCATAGATCCTCTTAGAAATCGAGATAGAGACGCATCGTACGAGAATCAGCCAGTTCGCGGCGGTTCTTCTGGCTCTCGAGGTTGTACCATGGACTCTCTCGCGTCCTCCTTCTCTCAATTCATCGTCATTCGTTAGTTTTCACGCACAGAACGTGGGGCAAACCCTGTTGCAACCTCGTTAAAAAAAAAAAATAATAAATAAATAAAACGTGATATCTCATTCACGGTAGATTCTTCTTTCCGTTGAATTTCGTGTTCTAGATATTTCCAGTAGATATTTATCAGAGTTCTGTTACGTCGATGGAAAAGTAACGCGAAGGTATTAGATTGGCCTGCGTTTTTTTTTTTTTTTTTTTTTTTTTTTTTGCTTGTGCAAATGAAAGCCGAATTTTTCACGAGAAACAAAAGCTTTGTTAATACATTGACCATTTTGTTCGATCACCTTTTACCTTTTGCCTTTTTTTCAGTCAACTTCAAAGAATTCTTGTCATTTTTTGGAAAAAAAAAAAAAAAAAAAATAGTTTCACGAACGATTTGATCACCAATGAAATTTAGCAAATTAATTCTGACACAGTTTTAAGACCTTTTGTGATTCTTTATAAGCTCGCACAGCGTTTTTTTTTTTTTTCCTCTCTTCGAAAGTACAGCAAAATATGACGAAAATGTTCCATTTCGAATTCTCTCGACGCCAAACAAACAATTGTTAACAATTGTTGAGATCGTGCGTTTTTCTCTCTCTCTCTCTCTCTAAAACTTGAACAATCAGATATCAGGTTGCAGAATGAATTTGCGGTTTAAAGTGACGTTAGTTACATTTTATATGATACACGTATACGTCCATTTATTAGAGAAAAACGCAATTACTTTCTGGCTAACTCAATAAATTCCATTTGTTAAACTGCCGCGTGCAAGCGGTCGAATTTCAGCCAATTCAGCCGATTCAACAATTACTACGACCAAATGGGATAAAATACTTAATTTCTATAAAATATCACATTACAATAAAATCACAACGAAAGCGTATTTTTCGTAATATCGTCGAATTATTGTTACCAAAAACCCCTTGTTAAACGATACTCATTCTGTTCATCAAGTTTTCTAAAGTATAGCACTATAAATTACAGCATCAAGCAAATAATGCGTTTCAGTGCACAATTTCGTCTATAAACATTCGTTTAATTGCATCGTCTCGTTTGTCACAACTACGTCCATTTCGCATGATTTCACAGCGGAAGAGCCGCGATTATTTCGTCGCCTGTTGTTCCAACTTCAAAACTGTGAATTCCGGTATTAATTACTACGTTAACATCGCCTAATCTAACGTCGTATTATTCATCGAACTGTCCGGACTGCAATTTCAATCTGTTTCAAATTTCCCTCCTATTAATTAATTGATTTACCGGAATCGATAAATTCGCCCGAACGCATTAACAACACGACGTTGCAAAGCAAATGAATGAGAAATTTACAGTTGAAACTTTAACGAAAATGAGATTGATATCGCATGGTAATTTCCCTTTTGTTTGCATTACACTGTTTAATTCTATTTGATGGAATCATCCTGTTTCGCGTTTCGCGTTCTTTTCGTATTCTCTGCTTATCTGTCATTCGTTACGCTCTGTTTTTAAACCTTTCGAATTCCATTTTATTGCCAAGTTTTTCACAAATCTGAGAGAAAAGCTTAAAACATAGTGTCGATAATAAATCCGTTAACCCGTTTGCATCGTTAGCGCATACATACGTGCAATTTTCGCTATCGTTATCAGCAGAACATTTATATATGCGCAATTTTCTGGTTATTACTTTAAATTGCATTCTTGGATGATATTGCGAGTTGGCGCGAACAAAATAATTAGTCCACAGTCCTGTCGTTATTCCAATAATATACACGTATGTACATACGTAATAATATCTTTGAGATTTTCTCTATTTTCTTTTTTTTTTTTACACAATTTTTATGATACTTTTGTTTCTATTTCTTATTACAGAGCAGTGAACTTTTGTGTGTCGACATGGGATACATGTACCTGCAAATTACTGAAATATAAAGCTTCTCTTTTTCTTTTTACTTTTTGAAAATTTTCTACTTGATAAATATAATAAATACAACAATTTAATAAATATAACAATTACAAATATTATTATATTAATTAAATGTTATTATAATATTATAATTATAACGTATAATAATATATAACTATATATTATAATAATTATAACTATTATAACTATATAATTATAACATATTATAATATTATTATATTAATTAAATATTATTATAATATTATAATTATATTAATAAATATAACAATTGGTGAGATAAGAGTATTATTATTCATTCTCCCTTACGACGCAAACGGGTTAAAGTGGTTCCCAATCGTTTTCTTGGCCATGTCTCGCCTAAATTCTGACACTCCACACCTGTCACAGTTCTTATGAATTATAACCCCATAACCTGTGACACCTATTATTCTTATGAATTTTTGATGCGAAGGAAGCTTAAACGACCATTAACTTCAAGGTCTGAACAAGCTTTCGAAGAGCGTGACGTCCACGAAAAAAAAAAAAAAGAAATTAGAAAGTTAAATTTTCACGCAAAAAATTCTCGAATTACCCCCTCCTTCCTCAGAAAATTCCCCCCATTTATGTGAGACATAAAGAAAAAAAAAAAAAAAAAAAAAAACCACGAGACTGAACGTGTTTCTGCGACCTCTGCCAAATTTTCACTCGCCGATTCAATTTAATCAAACGTAAATCACACGTCCCCGTTTGCACGTTACGTGCGATTTTTGCTCGGGTTCGATCTTCGATGCAAGGATATCGAGTTCCCATGAAATATTCATCAACCGGAATAATTATCGGATCGGGCCAGTGTTCCTAAACGGCGGGACGTTTCGCGAACGTAGGCGGAAATCGGCGTAGACCGGGGGCCGAGGCCCCTTCATCCCCCTTCATCCTCCTAATAAGATCGGCAAACGTTATTCTGTCGAGGTTATTCTGGAACGCGAGTCGCTGACTCGGCCAGGAAGTAATCCCGCAACGTTTCGAGTTTGCGTGGCCATTAAAGTCGGATCAGCTACGCGATCGATCGTCTCCCACCGTCCTGGCGACGTTCATCGATGATTCAATGCCTTTTTATCCTTTGTCGTTTTCTAAGTTTCGTCGGTGAGTAGCCGAGATTCACACCTAATAAAATCATTCGAATCGCTAATCCGAACGGCGCTGTTGACGATGAATTTTATTGGCACTGGAACTAGTGAAAATGGTCAAAATGACCAAATTTGTCACCTTTCACAGAAATTTTATATTTTACAATGCAACAATGTATCTTTGTATAACATTCTTCTATGTATTTTACGTAACAATGTACTTTTAAAGATTCGAATGATTTTTTAGAAGTTTGCGTTTTTTTAAAGTTTCCGCCCCCTAATTTTTTTTTTAATAAAACACAAAAATAAATTAATTTTGTTAATTTTAAATTAAACTCAAGTTCAAGCGTGATTCTTCCATTAGGTTTTAAAACTTATTTCATTCAAATGTTGAAACGCCAGAGCGTTTCGCAAATTAATAAAAAGATAACAAAAAAAAAAAAAAAAAATTGCGGGAAGTAATTTCTCTGCTACAAATCTTATACTTCAGTCGTCGGTGGCTCTACCGTTAGATTTAATTTATTTGTCGATAACAAATCTGGCAATAATAGATCGTTAATGTTAAGTGGCGCGATGAAATTCAGATTGGAGTGCTTTTTTTCTTTTCTTGGTATCAAGATAGGGTACAGTCTGTCGCATCGATCGCATTCGAAGGGTAATTTACGTCGATCCAGCGATAACGAAACCGAAAGTACGCCACCCTCGTTTTTAAGGATAATTGATATCTTCCTGCAGAAGGGAAACAGTGATTTGCTCTCCGAATCGACGGAAATGTTTTTCAGTTTTGCAATATTACAAAATGTAGATTTCGTAGATTTTGTGTAGATGTTTCCAAACATGTTAATATTTTTAGCAATATTTTTAATAATTACACGTTGCTATCGTTCGTAAAGAAGAAAAGAGATTTTAATTATTATATTAAAAATTTAATGCAGATTTTGTAGAGATTTTGATACGATTGTTTTCAAGAATCCTAATATTTTTAACAACTAATATACATATATATTGCTCGTTTGTAAAATTCTAAATCACTGGCACGTGTAAGACCGCGTAGGTAACGATAATTGACACTGATCGATGACGAGAATGTAGAGGTATCTCGATTTTTTACGTAATTAATACTTTTATGTCGGCGAAAAGAGCGATCGTTTTTTCATCGATCCCCTCGCTAATGGTTCCGTGATTTGCCTCCCTCCCCCTTGTTGTTGCAATTTATCGCACGTTATTTTACCTTTAACGCCATTAAAACGGGCATTTATTTTTAATAGACGTACGTTCAACGTGGGTGTAATTGAAATGCAACCCCCGCGCTTTTCCCATCGACGTTAATTCCGCCGGAATCATAATTTGCGATAGCAACCAAAGTTCAAAATTGCTGACCAAAATCTGCTAACCGGATTGATTCCCCACCCGTCATCTTCACGCGTCGAAACTTCGTAAAGACAGATCAATTTCAACCACGTTGGCCTCAATTCTTGTTACCAAGTGCTAAATAGAAAGAAAAAGAAGAAAACAGAGAAAAAGTTACGGTTCTATTAAACAAGTTATATTGTATCTCAGATTATCAGCTCGATTGACGAGTTAACTCGTCTCTGTCGGTCAATAGGTTAAGGTCAGTCCTCGTCAGGCCAATCTACAATTTTATCATCGTAATGTCACCGTTTCATTCTTTGCTCAGCGGGATGAAAAGATTTTCTCTCTGAGAGAAACGAATAATTCTTTGTACGATGAAAACGACAGATTTAAAAACATTCTTTCTAAATTCTCTCTATCTATCTATCTATCTATCTATCTATCTATCAACTGTTAGTTTAAGAAACTGACAAAGTGCGAGCCAGAGGAGAAAAGAAAAAACAAAAATCGGTGAGCGGATGACCGATTGGACTCGGGTTCGGTGTCGAGTTTTTCTCGCGGCAAGTGCGATGACACCCGGCTACCGGACACCAGTGGCTGCTAAACTTAGCAGATGTGATCGGAAACCGGCTGGGCAGTTGAAAATTGCAGAGGCCTTGTTCGGCTCTGTCCTATCATTAGGTAGTTTGCAAATTTAAACAATGGTTTCCTACCGCTAACGCGGACCGTCGCAATGTGGCACGGTCAGCCCGGGTTACGCAATCCTCGGGGCCACGTGACAACACTGATTGAAGCCGAAGTTGTACCACGAGAAATCGCTCAGCCTCGCACACCATTAGCCGTCGATCCCTTTACGTTTATTTATTTGTTTATTTATTTTTTTTCTTGGCAATTCGTTGGATACATCTACGAGCGCAGTGTGGACGTTTGTGCAAATATTCTAGACTTTTTTTAATTTCGTAGATTGCAGTTTGAAAAAAATAATTCTTGACACTTGAAATTATTGTATATTATAAATTATTATGTATTACAAGCACAGTGTGGACTACTACTTTTAGCAGAGACATCTGTGC
>NW_025109956.1:940475-943345 GCF_011392965.1 Frieseomelitta varia
AAAATAATTCTTGATACTTGAAATTATTGTATATTATAAATTATTATGTATTACAAGCACAGTGTGGACTACTACTTTTAGTAGAGACATCTGTGCAAATATTCTAGACTTTTTTTAATTTCGTAGGTTGTAGTATGAGAAAAATAATTCTTAATATTTGAAATTATTATATAATAATTATATATTATATTACAACATTTGACCAAAGTGGTCAAAATAACCAATTTATAATTCGTCTCAGGAATTTTACAGACACGAAGTAATATATTTGAATGATTTTTCGAAAAATCATTTCAAACTCGCGAAATTTATCATAAAGCTTCTGCAGTTTTTTACTTTAATGTCTCTGATGGAGATTTTATACTTTGGTCGTCAGTAATGTTAATATGTCAGTAATGTTAAATTATTATATTCATTATATTATAATTATATTATAATTATGTTACATTATTATATATCCCATTACAGACAAAATATGTTTGTTTTCTGATTCCACTTTATAAACGGCACAATTGGCCTTGACCGTTCAAACTGTTGAATACGCGGACGATTATACCCATTACGTATAGCGGATGTTTGTGCAAATGTATATTTTCGCAGAGAGAGTGAGAACCAAGTTGGAAATTTCAGAACGTTATCAGAACAAAGTTGGCAAAGTTGGTAAAGTGATTTAAAATTTTTGTGAGTCGATGTTTGGAGCAACACATCTGGTTAATGGTGGACACAGTGGAAATTCAAAAGTGAGAGAGGCAAGCGAGAGAGAGAGAGAGAGAGAGAGAGAGGAAGATGCGAAATTTCGGTCGAAAGTCGGGGTAATGGAATTGGCACTGGAAAATTTCGAGCAAAGTTCTTCGGCGCTTCGTTTTTATTTACTTTTACGGTCCCAGCGTTCACGACACACATTTGTCAGAATACTTTACGGCCAGGCAACACGAAACACCGGAGGAGAGAGACCGGCTTAAAAGCCGTATCTCGATCTCGCTCTACCATTTTCTCGCTGCCGGTCAGACACAGGAAGCATTTTCTTCCCTGGAAATAAATGTAAACACGCGATGGTAATTTTCGTGACTATTATCATGCAGTTAGGCCATTTACAGAATCAGTCCCTGCCGTGTATGCAACGTGACTCGAAAAATCTTGCTCGAAATGGCCCTCTTGCTATGAGAACAGTTTTTCTTTTTTATTTTTAGACAGAAATCTGGCAAAATGATTGGAATCGTTTGTATGATTCATCAGCCCGATTTTCGTCCCGATCTTCGCTGTTTTTGGTTGTGAAAATTTATCGTGAGGTAATTTTTTTTTTTCTGCAAACCTTTGCAATATTGCAAGAGATACTCAGAGTGAACTTTTGGGTATTTCGAGGATGAAATCAGTACGGGATGCTCGAGTGGGCAGGTACTTTTGCGACCAACTGTACGAAACTATTAACAGACATTTCCCGGGAACTTAACCTAGAAATAAATGCAACGTGGTGTTCGAGGAATCGGAGAAATCCGGCGAGCCGCCGGCGATCGTTCGTTACCATTGCCGCGGGACGTGGAAAACCATTTTCTGCGGTAATTATAATTCAGACCCGGGCGAACAACCGGCCGGAACAAACAGGTGGGCATTAACGAAAACGGCCCCGCCGTTCCACTCTTAAGCGTTTTTCCTAATTGATCGTCGGAATAAAACTCGATAGGCCGTGCAGTTAGGAACAAGCAACACGCCGCTTTCCAGCCTCTGACGATAACAGTTTGCAGTACCGAACGGGCGAAGTCAGGCTAATTTCGAACGTCTTTCCTTTCCGTTTTGTTCTTCATCGAAGACGCAAATTCCCGAGTGACTTGTAAATTGGAAATTTCCATATTTCACGCATTGAAAAAATGACAGGGGATTGGTGCCGTTTTTGAACGCAAATCAAATTTTACAAATTAAACTTCTCCGTACTGTAAAAGGCAACGAACGAAAAATTTCGCGAAGCTGAAGAATTTCTTTCGAATTTTATTCTTTACTTTCTTTGAAACTTTTGCACACGTGCAACGCAATTTCTCTAAAACGAAAACGTCGACGACAGAGCATCGTGAAATTCGCGAGTCGAACGTATCGTTTAAGAATCGTGACAATGATTGCTTCGAGTCGCATGAAAGTGGCGAATCACCGCGAGCAGCGAGTCAAATATTAAATTTGCAGCGCTGCGCCGTGAGTTCTTAGCCGTTCTCTCAAGATTTAAGGATTTCCTTCCTGCTTCCTGCGACCGGCTTTCAGCCAAATTATTCTCAGGTTAGGAAACTATGAATTCTAATTAACGCTAGGACTTTCTTCTGCCAAATACAGTTTCTTTAGACCAAAGAAAAAAAAAAGAAAGAAAAAAAATCGAAAAATACTTTTCCTTCCTTCTGATAAAACATTTGCAAGCTCATAGAACACGCAACAAAGAGTCAGTTTCAAATTTCTAAAATTTCCTTAAAAAAAAAAAAAAAAAATGGCCAAATAACCATTTTGACGATTCTGGTGGTTCCAGGTTAAAGAGTCGAAGAGGCAAAGGAATACATATGTATGTATACACGTTCGTCAAGCTTTTAACGAGTTTCCAAAAAATGGCAAAAATTAAACAGCAGTACGTCAAATTGCCACTCGTAACTTTACTTCTCCTCTCTTCTAATAAAACATCTACAAACTCATAGAACACGCAAAAAAGAGTCAGTTTCAAATTTCTAAAATTTTCTTAAAAAAAAATGGCCAAATAACCATTTTTGACGATTCTAGTAATTCCAGCTTAAAGAGTCGAAAAGAGAAAGGGATATATACGTTCGTTAGGGTTTTAACGAGTTTCCAAAAAATGGCAAAAAATTAAACAGCAGTACGTTAAATTGCCATTCGTAACTTTA
>NW_025109956.1:943492-947895 GCF_011392965.1 Frieseomelitta varia
AAAGGAATACATACGTATATGCGTTCGTTAGGGTTTTAACGAGTTTCCAAAAAATGGCAAAAAATTAAACAGCAGTACGTTAAATTGCCATTCGTAACTTTACTTCCCCTTCCTTTTACTAAAACATTTGCAAGCTCGTGGAACACGCAACAAGGAGTCAGTTCCAAATTTGTAAAATTTCCTTAGAAAAATGGCCAAATAACCATTTTTGACGATTCTGTTAGTTCCAGGTTAAAGAGTCGAAAAGAGAAAGGAATACATACGTATATGCGTTCGTTAGGGTTTTAACGAGTTTCCAAAAAATGGCAAAAAATTAAACAGCAGTACGTTAAATTGCCATTCGTAACTTTACTTCCCCTTCCTTTTACTAAAACATTTGCAAGCTCGTGGAACACGCAACAAGGAGTCAGTTCCAAATTTGTAAAATTTCCTTAGAAAAATGGCCAAATAACCATTTTTGACGATTCTGTTAGTTCCAGATTAAAGAGTCGAAGAGGAAAAGGAATACATATGTATACACGTTCGTCAGGGTTTTAACGAGTTTCCAATGATCGAGGAACACGACGGTGTATGATAATTAAGCTCGGCTAACGAAGGTTCGCGAGTATTCTCTGGAAATGGACGAATTGGTTAGATTACGCGCGCGAGATTGCACAACAGAGCCAGGGCCGGGAATGATAGAATGGCCACGGAGACGTCTTAATTGACCCGGGGGAATGCGTGAATATGAACCGGGCGAGATACGATATGCATTGTCTTGCGCGAAACATCGGACTAATGACGCCTGTCGCCGAGATGCCTAATCATTCCACGCGAACGGACGCCCCGCGATTAAATGCATTCCTTATCGCATCCTGCGCTGCACGAATCCCCTCGTTTTTTCCCCCCTCCCCCTTTTTGCACGCGAAATTGCACGCTCGAGGTTTGAGCCTCGCCTCGCCAAGTTAATTGGAAATTCGATCAAAGGAGTGTTGGACTCTCGTGTCACCACGAGAGACTTGAAACATAATTATAAATCTATCGATTCAAACTTTGCACTCCTGCAAATCTGTTAGAGATTTTTATCGCTAAGCTATTTATGCATTTGTGAGACGTTAATTGAAGTAGTAGGAATTTCTTTCTTTTTTTTTTTCCTTTTTTCTTTTCCATTAAATATCGTAACAAGTGATCTAACGTTTCGTAAATGCACAAAGATCCGCAGTCATAGATTTATTCGTCGCGTGAATTATCGAGAAAAATTCCCCGTATCTCCGATCAATTTGACAATTAACGTCATCGTGTTAATCGAACGCGACGGAATATTACAGAGACGACGCGTGTATTTTTTTTTTTCCCCCTTTGGGAAACGTATCTCAAAACGTCGAACTGTTCAAGCAAGCAGTACGAAACACAACTTCGATTTCCTTCAAAGTCCTTTCAGATTCACGAGTTTCACGACAAGGCATTTTTTTGGTTGATATCGTTGTATTCAATGATTTAAATCGAACGAAACGGAGAGAG
Organism: Frieseomelitta varia; assembly: GCF_011392965.1. Lineage (NCBI taxonomy): Eukaryota > Metazoa > Arthropoda > Insecta > Hymenoptera > Apidae > Frieseomelitta > Frieseomelitta varia. The sequence continues at coordinate 944,993 of NW_025109956.1, forward strand.
GAAAATAAGCGTTTCAACTGATGATCTTCAAGCTTCGTGATCTTCCGTTTACGAGACGCTTTTGCAGATTTAAACGCCGCCATTGTTCCGCGATCGAGACGCGACGATTTTCAAGCTAATTCCAATTAAATCGCGCAATTGGATTCCGTTGCGTTATGCGGACAGCTACAATGCCTCAACGTTTTAATGGGATTTATCGCGGAGGAACAAAAGAACAAGGAGCAAGTTTGTAAGGAGATCTCGAGAAAATAGAATGAGAGATCTTCCCATACATTCGAATCGAGTTAATCTTTCCTTCGTCTTCTTTCGATATCTCTTTCTTAATTAATTCGAGGAAAAAAGAATTCGCCGCGGGCGTGAATTTTCAATCGAGAGTGTACCAGCATAGAAATATTCAACTTGAAATGTAAATCTTGCAAAACAGGTTTCTCAATTTCATCTTCTCTGCCACGTAATAATAAATAAATCTTGCGTGTTTTATTCCTTTTTAATTTCATTTTGCACTTGTCGCTTTGCCATTGCATACTATCTCGCGTGTGTATCGATTAACGTAATATGGAGATTTCATTCGATTCAACGAAGAGGAAAGATGAAAACGTGCTTGAACAGTTCCATTTTTGACAATTTCTTGACACCAAAAAAAAAAAAAAAAAAAAAATAATTGCATATTCTTTTTCTAAACTTGTCAGCCATCATGATTACACAATGAATCCTTCGATTTGAATGCTTCGAAATGAATTTTAAGATGTGTACATGTATTAGAAGAAAAAAAAAGTCGCGACTACTATAAATATGTAATATGTAATATGTATGCAATTTCGAAAGATGAGTCGATCGTGCAGTGACAGCTGTCGCTCAAAACACGTCGTAGACATTATTCGGAGAAAATACGGAGGAAAAGGAACGAATGTCGGCGGAAAATGTCGAAGTTCGTCACGTCGTTGCACGCGCAACGCGACACGAGCACACGCGAGACACGTGCGATTCTCGAAGCAACGGTGCCCGCTGTGACACAGTAGCCTCTGTCGCTTAATCGGATGATTATTCTGAGATCATTCTTACAGCTGATGCCCCAGCCCGCACGATTTTAACTACCATTATGCCTCACCGCTCAATCTGCCTTCCTCTTTGTCCTCTCGCCACGCTCGCAACTGTTCCTCGCGCCGAGAGACCATTGGCTCGCGCGATTTTTCGCAATCTAAGACCAACATATCACTGTCGATCGAACGACTTCAGAATGCGAAACGCATCTGAATTTCCAACTTTCTTCTCTTCTTTCTGCTCTTTTACTTTTCGTTACGCGACTATGAAAAGAGAACCAAATATCGTAGTATCGGTTATTATAATTAATCTAATCTTAGTTATGTTTAGATATAACGGATGGCCTGTTTGTCGATCATATAAAATATGAATGTGATGTGAGAAGTCCAACGTAGGTACAGAGAGATTTTCTTTAAAAAAAAAAAAAGACCAGAGTCGTGAGAGTCGTTAAAAAGTGTCAATTGTGTCCTTAAAAAGAATTTATTTGAGTTGTCAATTCGTGTTGTTTTAAAATAATTTGTCTTGTTCGATTATTCGTTGTTCTACTATCATTAAATTTTCATTAAATAAATATTATTTATATCATATCCCTACAATATCAGTGTCTCTCAGCTTTGTCATAAATGACATGAAAGCTCTGTTGGAGATTCATTTCTCCGGGAAATTAGAAACTTTGTCTCGGAGCAACAACAGAGATTCATTCATTCTCTTTCGCGCAGACGTTTTTATTAATTTCTGCGTCGAAGCTGAGGGCGAGGAAATTGTCCTTTAACGATGTGACTTTACTCCAGTGATTTAAAAAAAAAAAAAAAAAAAGAAAGCAGGGACTTCAATCTCGAAGCGAAGTAATCCCGCGAAGAGCAGAAGGTAGAAGCGATAAACGACTGTGAGACCTCGTCGCGTAGAAACCATCCGCGAATTAATTGAATTTCTCGAATAACAACGCGTCTCAATGTACATCCTTTTTCTTTTTTTCTTTTTTTTTTTTTTTATTTCCAACGATCGAGTACGTTTTACGCGATCCAGTACGAAACGAAACGAGTTTCGCCAAGCGGGGCGATATTTTTAACATCGACGAGCGAATTGGATTAGAACGGCGAGGAGAACTCGAGAGAAGAACAATTTCGATAAGCGAGCAAGAAACTTCTGCACGTCCGCGTTTTCGAAGCAATAATTTTGTAACTGTTAACGATATTACTGCGCTCGTTCGAGGAGGAAGCAGCAGCAAGTACATATTTCTCTCTTCTCTCAGAGAGTCTTTGGCTTTTACCGCGTTGTCGAGCCGAGACGAGAATACGCACTTAGCAGTCTGGAAGAAGCTCGAGAGGAGGCAAAGACTAACCAAAGAAAGACACCTTCGTCGCCTGGCTCGCGAATTTATTTCAGTTCGTATACTAGGGAGCCATTAGCGGAATTGAGCAGGCCTCGGAATCGAAACGCGAGAAACTCTGAAGAACAAGTCCGGCGAATAAATTCCTTTCTCAAATGTACTCCACTTTTGAGTCTTCCTCTTTCCAAGTTGGAACTTTGAGCTCTTTCGGTGTTGATACGTGTCGTACGAGGACTGAAGATTAAAGTTACATATGCCTCTCAGACACAAGCCTCCAATCACTTTTCCTTTATTGAAAGTTGCCATCCTTTTTTAAATAAAAAATATCGTTACTTCCATGTGACTCGTCAATTCGCTAAAGTAGAAATGACAAAACTTCGTTTCACAGTTTCGACAAGTAGAAGAACTTGTTCTCGCTTGTTATAAAATAAAGGTCAAAGAAAAAAGTCGACCTTCTCAGAAACAAGCTTTTAATCACTTTCCTTTTACTTGCGGTTACTAAAGTTACAGCCTTGAAGTACCACTTTTTTTT
>NW_025109956.1:947905-1045989 GCF_011392965.1 Frieseomelitta varia
TTTTTTAATAAAAAAACATTACTTTCGTTTGATTCGTCAGTTCCGTTCGGAAGCAAGAATGAAAAACTTCACTTCACAGTTTCGACAAATAAAAGAATTGAATCTTGGCTTATTATAAACGAAAGGTCAAAGAAGAAATATATCTGCAACGTCAACTGATCGCACGAGTTAACCACAAAGAAAGAGATCGATGTTTAAAACGATTTCCACGTCAATGCAAGGCAGCGTTGATTCCACGTAGCAAGTAACATGTCTTTCGACATCTATCCGAGGATGGAGCAACGAATAAATTAACTGTTAAAAAGATTTACAGCCGAAACAATGTGCAACCGTCAATTCCCTGGAATTCTTCGCTGGACTTCCTTCTGATCGCGATCAACAAGACTGAGATTTATTCTGATTTCACGTTGAGGAAGTGGGTACGTGTCCGTGGGACGGGGATTCCAACTACAAAAACGACCTCTGATCCCTGCGCTCAGTCAGATGTCAGATGCTCGTTTAAAAGTTCGACTAAAAATAGCAAAGACCGACTATCACACGACGACAGTGGTATTTATAACGATAGAGAAAAAAAAAGCGGCTTCTTTTTGTGACGTGAACAAAGATCACGAATTTCGCCGCATCGGGCAAGATAATTTCACCAAGACGTAACTATTAAAACTACCGAGGACTAAACTATAAAATATAAAATATAAAAATCTAAAATATAAAAATATAAAAATAATCTAAAATCTAAAATATAAAAATATAAAAATAATCTAAAGTCTGAAATATAAAAATCCAAAATATAAAAATATAAAAATAATCTAAAATCTAAAATATAAAAGTGTAACAATAATCTAAAATCTAAAATATAAAAATCCAAAATATAAAATATAAAAATTGAGTCAAGGAAATTATTATAGAATGCAAGGTTTATAATTTGTTCAAAAGAATCACTCAAGTCTCTAAAAAACGCAACGTTGCAAGTACGCAAAATTACTCTAAAAAATTATAAATCAATCATTTTGACCATTATTGGTGGTTGATGCAAGATTTATCTTAATGTTGATGCAAGATTTATCCTAATGTAAATTTAACGTCTGAGAATGACGTCGTTAAGATTTCACGTCTGTTTGAAACTGATTAGAGATTGCTCCGTGGTATTTCAACATTGCTCGAAACGACTCGAATTTGTAATGTTTCACCAATTTGTAACTTCATCGGACTCATTTTACAGACTTGATTTTTGACTTCTGTAAAATAATGCATTCTAATTAGACAGAATGTTTGATCGTTGGAAAAACTTCTCTTATTCCTAGCAAGATTGACAATATTTGTTTCTCACAAATATCTAAAATGTGTATTTTTCACCTAGTCATTTTTCATATCGTTCATTCCGAGCTCTTCGTTGTAACATATACAGGGATGATTCACGCAACTTGCACACCTGAAAAATAACTTTTAAATTACGCGTTTAATGAAAAATTGTTCGATGCAAAAGTTGTATGGTTTCAAGTATGGCACATTTATTTGTGTGTGTTGAAAGGTTTCGAAATTTTCCAGATCATTTTTATTTTTTTAATTGGAATTAAATACATTTTTTTCGTCGTAAATCGAAACAATAATTAAATCATCGTAAAATACCATCTTAACCATTGTCGTTTAATATATTTTTTAATATTCTTTCGATTTACGATGAAAAAAAGTATGTTGTCCAATTGAGAAAAATAAAGATAACTTTGAAAATTTCGAAGCTCGCAAAGGATTGATATTTCGCCTCCTTTGAAACCGTATGATTTTCACTGGACATAGCATAATTTAAAAGTTACTTTAGATGTGCAAGTTGCGCGAATCACTCTGTATATTACGAATGGGAGAAAAGAATCTACTACTTGGAAAATTATATCATTCCATATCACAGTCTAGAATTTCTCCTCAAGTGTCGAGATTTCTCCACAATTTTCGGAAATCTCTCTTCTCACCTCGGCGAAGACTGGGATGCCAAATTTCGTTCGAAAAATCGAGGGCAAATCATCGTTAGCCACCACGTTCGTTCAGATGAACGATTAGAAATTAGGACGGTCGAGGGGCTGCATAATTGAAAGATTCCCTCGGCTCCTCGCGGTCAACGATGGACGAAAGATAGCAGGCGCTGCCGGTGGATCGTTAGCGGCTGTTCGAATGAAAATTTCAACGTGAGCGTCGAAGCGCGGATACAGCGCGCCCTCGTATTATCAGTAATTAAAGAAAATTCCAAGCGGAAGGGCAATTCCAGGCAATTGCCACGACAAACGCTCCTCGAGTATTACGCGCATGAATCTTCGCGTGATTTCGTCTGAGTTTGTAAATTTGTAGTTTTTCCTAATTTTAACTATTTTTTATTAATTTGGATCATTCGCACAGAAACTATAGTAATTCCTAATTTTAAAAATCACTTGGTAGGATCAAAGTTTCTAAAAAGAAAAAATTCTATAGTGAAATGGTCGAAATTAGAAAAACTGCTAAACTAGAACGTTTTTCCTAGTTTATCGATTTGATAAAATAATTCGCATAGAAATTACAATAGTTTCGAAAGAATCGCTGGTTTCACTCGGAAGAATCAAAGTTTCTCAAAAAAAAAAAAGGAAAAAAAGTCTATGGTCAAAATTGGGAGAAGCTTTTAAACTAGAAATTTACCAAATCACAATATTGTAATATTTCAATATTTATTACAATATTGTGACGAAAGAAAAAATACACGTCTAACCTAAAATGAAAGAAAATAATATTGAACTAAAAAAAAAAAAAGAATTTGGCCATGGAGTGAGAAGACGAGAAATTTAGTAAAAGTTCCGTGATACTTTGAAAGGTCGTAGACATTTTGGAGTCAACTTTCAACTACCATCCAACGCGTTCAGTTTTCAACAATTATTATATATAAAATTTGGTATTCGAAGCGAAAGAAAGCAGTGAGAACGTTAACCACGAAACAACGTCGCAACGACGAATTTTTGAACGTTAGACACGGCGTAGAAAGAAATGCATCGATAAAAGTTTGTCTTCTTCGTCCTGTTAAAAAACTTCTCCCCCCCCCCCTACTCGTGCTTGAATTTCGCCGATGCGAAATTTTTAACAATTTAAAATTCGATATTTTAATAGTTTAAACATCAATAGTTCCTAGCGTCAAATATTAATGAGAACCACTGCGCGCGCGTGTGATTCGAATGACGTTATCCTGTGGGAAGAATGTCTTTCTTTGTTCGGTCTTTCCACGAAATATGCCGCGATACACGCGCACGGACGCATTCCTGTTGCTCGGATCGGTCTGGCCAAGCCGCACGAGGAATTCGACCCCGTTACGAGAAAGTGCTTTAACACTGTCCCGGAAGACGGAGGTCAGGGATCCCCGAAGCATCTATAATTCTTCGCAACATGGCCGACGGAGTGCCATCGGAGAAATTTTAACCGTTCGACAGCCGCGTGACCATTTGACCACCGCTGCGCGCACGGTATAACCACATTCATAATACACGCCGCGACGATCGTTGTTCTGCCACCGCTACAACAACACGCGTAATTTCCATTGGAATCGAAAATGTGTCACCAAATGTTGCTCCGCAGTCTGTTGTGTACGCAACATGCTTGTGGTACCGGTAATTTTCAATGCACGCGATATCGTTGCTTGGTTTCGTTCTCTCTCGATAAAGATATGTATGTACCGGGTGGGTCACAACATGCTAGATTTATACGTCATTATTATTACACGCAGCGAAAAATGTTTCAGATGAAGTTGAATTTCGAGAGGAGCACATTTTGATGATGCTAGTTTTCTTGTAGGTGTGAAGTGTAGAGAACATATGAAGGTCATTAACGTTTTTTTTTTTTTTTTTTTTACAAAAAGGTATTAACCTATTTATGTTAAAGAATCATTAGTTTGGGTGATATTTTAATTTTAATTTTGTAAAATTATCGTATGAAAGACATGGTCGAAGAAGGATAGTATTCTCATATTTATACTGCCATTGTCTTTCACGCAAAATTAAAATTAAAATATCACCTAAACTAATGATTTTTTTTTTTTAACACAAATAGGTTAATACTTTCTTTTTATGAAGAATATCAAGGTGCATGAACTGATCTTGATGGCAATATGTGGTGACCCACCCTACACAGTATAAAGTGAAGAGTGGGCATGTGGAGACTCTGACTCTGGGTCATTTTGTTAACAGAATTAATAAAATCTTTATAATATTACATAATAGGGTATATAAGCTTTCATTTATGAATTTTATTTTAAGAGGAGTCATTCGAGTCTCGAAGAAATACACTGTTCTGTATTTATAAGATATCCAACAAAAATATTCGAATGGTCATTTTGACCAATTTGGTAGTTCTAGTGTGTCAAGGTGTGGATGTGCTTCAACCCAGCGTCACACGCTGATATGACCAGGAGCTATAAAGTCCCAAAACTTTCCAAAATTCCCCGGAAACAGTGATAGTGACTTACACAAATGTGATTATTCGAAAATCATTCCTTCTAAGATTATTCCAATAACTACGCGTTGAACTAAAAAGGAATTCCATTTCTCTTAAAAACAGAAAACGACTCGAGTAATAATTGAAGTAATTGAATCATGCAACGCGCGAGGTTGAAATGTTGCAAATTCTCAAAGCAAACGTGGCTTGAATGGCCGCATCGACGCCGGAACATTTCGGGCAATCATAGACGATAGCAAGCGTACAGTGCAAATCTCAGCCTAAGATCGCCGCAGGCGTGTTTATAGGATCGTGCGTTGTTCGACGTTAGCCAGATCCATCACGTCAGATTGTTTTCTCCGAAAGGATTGGCGAACTGGGTCAAAGCCGATCACCGCGCGACTGTTCCGTTTTGATTCGGATCTGCTCTCGCGGCGGGCCACTCTAATTAGACGTTTTAATTGGTAATTAGGCCAGGCCAGGAGTGGTGTGGATCCTTCAAATTCAATCCTCGTTAACGATCGTCGCGGAATGTTGCTTTGAGATCGAACGAAAAAAAAGAAGGAAAATGTCGGGGGAAAAAAGCCTGCAACACACTCTCCAACTCTTTCTACGCTCTGCTTTTCACGCAAATTAACCCGATCCTCGAGGAGGTATCCGATTCGATTTCTATCCGACCCAGAAATTATCACTTTGCCACGTTGTCCCTGTCATTTGCAGCTTCTTTGTGATTTTCTATTCGCAAAGAGTCGACCAAATCGTCGAAACGAAACACTGTCGTTCTGTTTTAATCTCCGAATCATTTTCCGATTTTTGTCCCTGTTTGCGCGATTTGCGCACGGCGTTGAAGAATTGTTGAATGGGTTCAACACGTTCACAAAAAAAAAAAAAAAAAAAAAAAAAAAAAAACGACAGACGAGCGTACGAGTGTAGGCAACGGCCTTGAAATATCGCAAGCTTCTTCAATCAACGAGAGTGTGTCTTTCTATAGATAGTCCGTAACGCGAGTGTGCCTCACTTTGTTGAACAACTTCCTGTAAAAATAACCGCGTAAAGAAAGCTGCGTGACGTGTATAACCTTTATGAATTTCTTCGACAGATTTCTATTAATAATTATTACACCACGTTTCTATGTTTAGATGAAAATCTCGTCATGAGGCTTGCGAGGCTTGTCCAGAAGTCTCGGCTGGAAAAATAAGGATTAGAATCGTCGTGGAAATTGCGAGAGCTTCTATCTTTCGACGACTTTTCATAAAAATTGCTCAAACTTGTAATACAACAGACTCTACGGCGATCATTCGCGATTACTCTACTGTGTGATGGAATAATTGGAAAATTAAAAAATTAATAATACAATTTTGTGGGATGGGCAAATTCTTGGAAAAGGCTCAGAACTCTCTCCAGTGCCCGACAAATGCAGATGTCCCAAGTGGTGTACCATAAAGGTACAGTACTGTAGAGAAAGTTAGGCCTGGGACTTGAGATTGCTTATGGCTAGCCCTCCAGGCCTAGCGTTTGAGACATTAAGGCTATGGATGCATTTGTGTGTATGTGTGTATGAAAGAATTTTGTGCAGATGAGGAAGAAGGCAGTGAGTGTCGGGAAGCCAGAAAGAACAGAGTGAGCGAGCCGTGAAAAAAAAAAAAAAATAATGAGTTGAGAGTTGCGAGAGAGAGAAAGAAGAGAGTGAGTTTAGTGTTGCGTGTCCAGCGAGTTTAGCAATTAAGAAAATAGTGTAAAACGTCACTTTATAATCATCATTAAACAAATTTTCTTTTATTTAACCTCAAATAAACAACTATCCTTTAACCAAATTCCTACAAATTGGGGGGCCAAGCCGAGATTCCTACAATTTCCCAATTTTCTAGCACAATTAAAAATTATAAATTAGAAAATAAGAAAATTAAAGAATTAATAATATAATTTTCCAGCACAATTAAAAACTATAAATTAGAAAAATTAGAAAATTATAAATTATATATCGAACGTTTCGTATAAACATAACATAATTTATAGTTTATAAACATAGTTTATAAACTATAAATTAGAAAATTAGAAAATTATAAATTATAAATCCGATAGGTCTAATGCGGTAAAAAGAAATTCAAAATGTTTCATTAGCTTTATAATTATAATCGCTGTATTTCCCATAGAACAAAAAAAAAAAAAAAAAAAAAAAAAACGCGAACACTCTTAGCGGAGGGCAAAGATACAGCTAGAAACCAACTAGTCGAAGAATCGAGACACGATCGATATCTGGCTGGCCGTGAAGGTGAAACGATTTGATATCGTGGCGGAAGGACTCACCGAAAACTGGAGCAAGGATGGATAACCCAGTGACCTGCAGCCTTTTGCCTGATCCGTTCCTTCATCAGAGCCTTCTTGCTGCCGAACAGCTTCATAGCCAGCTTGTTGTCCGTCGGTTGGAACAGGGCCTGAAGCTGATTCTTCAAGAAGCTCTGCTTCACTTCCTGGCCCGGGAGACCCGGGCCCGGCTCCTCCTTCGGCGTCCCGTAGAGGGACACATCGTCCACTCCGAAGTGGACCTTCCCGCTGCCCTTGTAATTCATCTCGTTGCCTGCAAGGCAAGGCAAAGCAACATTATTATCGTTTAATCGTGTGTATGTGTGTTTTATATATTATATTATATTATATTATATTTTATTGTATTGTATTACATTATATTATATTATATTATACTATATTATATTATATTGTATTACATTGTATTGTATTATATTGTACTGTATTGCATTGTATTATATTGTATTATATTGTATTATATTGTACTGTATTGTATTGTATTGTAATTTATATGTATGATATTATATTTTATTATATTGTATTATATTGTATCATATTGTATTATATTTTATTAAATTGTATTATATTGTATCGTATTTTATTAAATTGTATTATATTGTATCATATTGTATTATATTTTATTAAATTGTATTATATTGTATTATATTGTATCATATTGTATTATATTGTATTATATTATATTGTATTATATTATATTATATTATATTATATTATATTATATTATATTATATTATATTGACTCGTGTCCTTCAGTTCAGTTGCTCGTTGCTCGAGTTATCAAGCATTGCGATTAGGATTACGCGTCTGAAAGTTACACAGAGGGTGTCCCACTTGAAACGTTCCGGGCAATCATCTCTCGAATCATTCGTTATGGAAGAAAAATATTTCGAACGAAGTTCACTTTGCCTCGAAGGGAAACCGTGCAATTTTCAAAATCGGATTTATTCCTACTGAATAGAAACGAGTGTTGTAGAATTTTCTTTTTTCAAATTGCTCTCTTCAGAAAATTGTCATTGATGTTGGAGTTCACTCTATGATGCCAGTTTACAGATTGCATTTTAAAAATTAGCAGAAAGAATTAAATATACGCTACACACAGGTGTATACGCTATCATCAACGTATCAGATAATTCGATTGAATGTTATTTCAACGTCAACGCGTCCAGGCGTCAAACACAATCAATTACCATCCTAATTGCACCACAGTTATCTGTACGATTCGATCTTCTGTCAATGTGCAATAAATTCAATCGACTTCAGATTTCCGTAATCGGTGGATTGAAAACTTGTAATAATCGACAATTTCCAATTGAACATGGCAATTTGCTCGCGTAATCATTGGCTAGCAACGAGCATTCCACGAACGTTCTTCGTTCCGACGAACGTTTAAGTTCGGTTACTAAAAAACGAAAAAAAAAAAAAAAGAAAAAAGAAAGAAATTCCACACGAAATATCCCCATTCCGGCGTGTCGAAGAGCACGCGAGCTCGTTCCAATCTCTCTCATCGACCTTCCTTTCCAGTTCCCAACCATCGGTACGCACCATCCGCTCTGTCGGAGCATGTACGCGCGAAACGTAAAAAAATTACCAAGCACCGTTTGCCTCACGGAGTCCAGTTAAATACAGTTAACCGACGGAGATAACCGACTGTATTTAACTGTTTGTTCTTTCGTTACGCTGGTAAAAAGAAAAAGCTAGGAAGCTAGGAATCTAGGCGAAGCAACGATAAGTAGTATTGGAAATCTCGTCGAGAATTCTCTTCGATCTTCCGGTCTATCGGTGTACAGTTCGTGAGAGAATTTTTATCGAACTTCCGTCGAAGACATTAATGTGAGATGAAATTCGAAATTTCTTGCGATACACAAGATTTCACGGATACATTTTTACGAGAAGAACATTTAAGTAAATATTCAAGTTCTACGTCCGTGCAATATCTAAACTATGAATGATAGATTAATAAAAATATGTAACAATGAAAGTGTATAAAGTATATAAGTTATAAATTACAAAATCATAAAATACACATCATAAATTATGAATATAAAAACTACACAAGTTAGTCGTTTGGATCCAACTTTGACAGTGTCAAAATTTAAGCGCGAGTGAAGGATTAACTATTGAAGATCCTTGAGAAATAACAGTTTTAAAGTGTTGTCTGTGTTCAACCGGGAGAATTGTCAATAAATTCGTGACGGTAAGTGGTAATTTCAATGGCGTGTGAATTTCAAATTATTGTTAAAGCAGAATCGATGCCATCATTGCCAAGAATAGTTTCTCAGCTAAGGAACTGGTTATCGTCTGATAAACAGTCATCAAAATAAATCACGTTATACGCAGAAAGCAAGAAAATGTGACAGCTTTGGCTTTTAAATGAGCTTCGTTTATCACGTTCATATAAGAATTGTACAATCAATGAAACAAAACTCAATAACACCAGTTCTCATCGTGCGAGAATTTTCAATGAAAATCAACGAAACAAATTCCAAAAATTACAAAAACTATAAAAGACAAACACTGGTGTGCATTGATAAAGCGTTACGTCTGTTTTATAGCCTCACGATCACGTATAAAAATTTTTCACAATTAAAAACGAATTATTCAGGGCATTATCCGAATATCTAAATTTGCATTATGAAAAGAAAAAAGGAAAATACTCAAAGATACTTAAATATTAACTATGAAAAAAAATACTCAAAATATATCTAAATATTAATTATGAAAAATTGTCAAAGATCTAAATATTAATCGTGAAGAAATACTCGAAGAATATTTCAAATATTAATTATGAAAAGAAGAAAGAAAAATATTCAAGGATGTGCGACAAATGTTGCACAAACGTGCGAAGATTTCTCAGTTCAGAGAAATCAGCAACTCTTAAGGATCGAGAAAACCTAACGTGGCAGCCTAACCTTCGAGGAGAAAGGTTAATCCTCGACCGTTCTGGCATTCCTGGGTTGCAAGACTCACCGAATTTAGACGTTGCTCGAGCGTGCAGCGACAACGCAGGCCAGCTGGAGACGAGAACAGAGGACAAACCCTTGTCACCCAGCCGTGTTTCCTTCATCAACAGCGGCGTTCTCTGCTCGTGGATCTCGCGGCTGTCGCGCGTCGGATCTTTGTGGTCGTCGGCCATCGCCCGGCCTTCGAGAGGATTGCGAGAACGATCACGATCTGCTCCGTTTACCGTGTAACTGCTCCCCGATGCAGAGGTTGACTAATGACGAGCAGAACACGAGGAAAAAGAAGCGACCGGGAGCCCCGGCGAAAGCCAGCCAGCCAACCGGGCATCGCCGCCACAGCCAACGGAACCCAGCAGAAAGAAGAAAGAGGGAACAGGCCAGAAACGAACGAGCCACGCGATGGTTCGGACAGAGAGAAAAACGAGGCTCGAGAGAACTGACCGGTTTTATTGTGGGACCAAACGACGACGACGACGACGACGACGACGACGACGTTCGATTCTTTTCCACGCGGCTCTCGTTCGACAACGCGTGTAAATCCTCCGCGCGACAATCGCCCGTCAACCTTGACACTGGAGAACCCGAGCTTCCCTTCCACCAGAGATCGCCAATGATTATTCCATCTGTCTCGTCCCGTGTCTATATCTACAGGCGCCGAGATACGCTTTGCTTCTACGTTGCCACCATTTTCTTTCTGGCGTTTTGTTTCGTTCGTTGATTTATTGGGAAATTTAGGGGGGGGGGGGGGCAGATCGGTTCGCACGTTGTTGAGAGCCACTGTTCATATCGTAGCGTAAAATATCTACAGACGTGTCATATCGTCGACTGCCATCGGTTTTCCTTGCGTTTTATCTTACATATTTCTCGAATTTTATTTTATTTATTTGTTTCGTGAATTTTACGAATTTATTTTATTTATTGTTATAATTCGTGCATTGTTGAGAGCCAGTGCATAAGATATCTACAGACGCGTGTCGTCGATTGCCATCGGTTTTCCTTGCGTTTTATCTTACATATTTCTCCAGTTTTACTTTATTTATTTGTTTCGTGAATTTTATGAATTTATTTTATTTATTGTTATAATTCGTGCATTGTTGAGAGCCAATGCGTAAGATATCTATAGACACGTATGTCGTTGCTTTGCTTCCGTGTTGTTATGATGTTCGTTGGCGTTTTATTTTATTTGGTTATTTTACAAATTTTGGGACAGATCGGTTCGTGCGTTGTCGAGAGCCAGTATCCATATTGCATAAGATATCTATAGACACGTGTGTCGTTGCTTTGTTTTTATGTTCCCACATATTTTCTGGCATTTTATTTTATCTATTTATGTTATAAATTTCATTTACTTTGATTTATTTTATTTATTTTATAAATTTGAGACAGATCCATAGTGTCCATATCTACAGATGCATATCTCGTCACGATTTTCTTACATTTTATTTAATTTGGAACAGATCGGTTCGTGCGTGAATGAGAGTAGCTCCAGTAGCTATCGATAACACTATCTGTATCAAAACGATCCGTCTCTGTCGTCTTTTGACAGTAAATTTAGGCTAATAAAGAATAAAGTTTAGGAGACGCGACGTTTAGCGAAGAAAACGCAACGAACAAGATCATTTTTAATATTCAAGTAGAAAATAAGAAATTGAATAGCCTAGCCTTGCAAACGAAACAGCTGTCATTCGCAGTAATCTAACATTGCCAGATAACACGAGATGACGCGATACTCGGCTACAGTTTACTCGGGTACACTCCAGATAAGGGACGATTGGCGTCGTCTCGCTTAACTTTGCGTTCGGAACGCAGGTTACGATAACGTAACTTTCCTATCCTCGAAGATGAAAATCGATGTTGAAGCTTCCTTAGATTAGGATTCTTCACTGGTGGTTCGACTCTGGCGATTCTCACCGAGGGGTCATCAGCTTTTAAATGTCAGGGAATTCTTTCATTCATTTGTAGCATATAAATTTAAAAGCGTATAAAACGTCAACGATGCATCGTCTCTCGTGAACAGGTTTACTTTCACTGTCTATAAGAAGAATACGATTTGCACAACTGATACTACCTCCAAGAACAGAGATTCGAAAAGATTCCAAGAAAGAATTCAACTTTTTTTCTTTCCTTTAGCCTAATCGTTATGACGTTCTGATTCGACGTGTTTCAAGTACGTTGGATAAAATTCACATGTACGAAGTACCTAAGTTCGTAACAAGTACGACGAGTGTTAAGTGTAATACATACCAACCTAACGTAGCAAATCAAGAATCTGACCACTTAGAAAGCTCCAAACTAGGCGCTCTATAAAATTAGTCAGTCTCAAGCGATGAGATCTTTTACATCATAGGGTTGCTACGTCATAAACACGTGTGTACTCGAAGGATATACAAGCCAGAGGTGGTTAACTGGCGGTCCTGATTATTAGCGTTACTCCCTCCACTGCGTCGTTCCTTGCCCCCCACTCTCTCAGTCTGTTGATTCCACTACTGAGCAAGTGGGGAGATCGATGCAGTGGAGGGGGTAACGCTCAGAGAAATAGGGACAAAGGCCGCCAGTTACCCACCTCTGATATAAGCAACATAGGGATAATTTTCAGAAGACAATCGTCCTCAGAAACGCCATCCCACTCTCAATTTTGAAAATTTTCCCCCATAATTCCTGATCGATTCTAACACACTTCCCGCTTCGAAACCTCTCCTTTGGAGAGAGTAATCCAAGGTAAAAAAGAAGGAGAACTTGGAGGAAATGAAATATTCAAAAGGAAGTTTACAAGTAGTACTCAATAGAGAGAGAAATCACAGTTTTTAATATTCAACAAGCAGGAATCTAGTAGAAGCCATCGGGCTTACTGCACGATGAAGTCAAGGTCGCAAGATCAATCATGGGAATGACGGTCCTTCGAGTCCCAAAGAGTATACGCAGATGTACACGATCGATACCAGTCGTGACTGTCCTTAACAACGAGAGAGACCGAGGTAAAATTCTTTCCAATCTCATCCGGTCGGAGCGGATTCGCGAGAGTGAAGGACGCTTGAGAAATTCGAGCGTGCGATTCTTCAGAGGCGACCGGATGCCGCGCGAGAGAAATTAGACACGCCCGGTGAGACTCAAGTCGAGGATGCAAGGGTGTTTCTCGAGAGCGTTCTCAGGGCTGCAGCGTGCAGGTGTGTTTGTTAGCGGTTTCGCAGGTGAGACCAGTTTTCAGAATCATTGCACGCGAGATATTTCGGGTGATTGAACCTTGGGGAAGAAGTTGGAGCAGTTGGATTTCAGTCCTCGATTTGACGTGAAAGTTTGACTTTTCGAACTTTTGCTAAGAAGTAAATCGCGCAGAAATTGTTGAAACTCTACACACTAGTTAAATTTCCTGATCGTTTCGTTTGATGGTAAATTACTTCCTTTTCTTTTTTTCTTTTTATTCTTGAAAAACGTAGCTGATCAATTTCTCTTCTCCACTCGTGTAAGAGTGCAATTCCGATATTTAAAATATTTACAAGGTGTAATATATTGTATTATTTATTGGAATGTAAGTGTAATATATTAATTTATTAAAATGTAGTTGTAATATATTATATTATTATATTATAACCGTAATATACTGTAATGTACTGTATTATTATTACTGTGCATAATATTATGTGTTGAACATATCTTACTTCTGAAAGTTCAACAATCAAAGAAAACAACATTCAACGACCTGATAAAACTTGAGAAAATCCCGAGTTTTCAGCGCTCCGTTCGTGCATAAAATTATAAAATCGACGCGAGGATCGGTTTCGAGCGATTACTAGGAGAAGGAGGCGATTTTCACGAACAGCGTGAGGCTCGTCGAAAGAGTTCTGGGAGATTCTCGCGTTGCGAAAGGAACGTTCGTTTGGAAATTAGTCGTTGCGAGTGGAACGACTATAACGCGACATTTGAGACCGAGCCGGTGTTACCGTGGCAAAATGTTCTTTTTCCGGTGTCTTTGTAGGACTGAGCCTCGCGACAGATAATTTGCCTGATAGAGACGAGGAGCGGGCAAATTATCTCATCCGAGAGGGAATCGACGAGAGAAAAGAGAGAGAGAAAGAGATAATCGCTTCTTACTACGCTCTAACGCGCCACTTTTTGCTGCGTAACATTTAATTAACCTCAGTTAATTAAATTCTATGGTCTTTAATTACGCGCAAGCGTGCGTGTGATAATGAGACGATAGACGAATAATTAATTCCCCTCGATCGTGGGTGTTGGAACTTTTTGCTATTTTATGAAATGAAACACTTCGCTCGTCAATGGGCGCAAACACGTCCGACACAGTCGTCTATTATTATACCTTCATCAATTTTATATATCTTGCGTACGTATACATACACACGTTTCTAAATTAAACATTGACTTTGACAAAGGCGAAATTAATAAACTTTCCGTTTCATTTAACTTCATTCATTTCACGTAATTAACGTATTTTCACAAAGAGGGCGAGAAACATTTTCAATCTTAACCCGCCGGTGATTCTCGTTGTTTCCGGTCAAACATCTCGTTTCACAAATAGAGAAAACGTTCGGCTTCATTAATTGAATTCCTTCAAAGCTGCAAGTCGAACAATGCACGAACGCGTCAAGAATGACAAAAGACACGTCGACCGTGGCAAACGCGTGACTCACGTTTAAGCGTAATTTAATGGCAGTTCCGTAATTGCTGGATCTGGAAAAATATTCGCCGACGAATCACCACGCAGCCGATAATGCTTTACCGCTTCTCGCGGAACGAATGATTCTAGCGGTTTTCGCGATTCGACGCTTTTACTCGACGAGATCTGTTTGTATTCGAGTTTCTCGTTCCTTGGTATTCAATTGATTCAGTTTCCCTTTTCTTAAAAATTTTTAAATTATTTAAAGTTTCAGAGTTTTGGAGTTTTCGAATTTTGCAGTTTTGGAGTTTTGGAGTTTTGGAGTTTTAAAGTTTTAGAGTTTTAGAGTTTCAGAGTTTTAGAGTTTTAGAGTTTTACAGTTTTAGAGTTTTAGAGTTTTACAGTTTCATAGTTTTACAGTTTTACAGTTTTACAGTTTTACAGTTTCACAGTTTTACAGTTTTACAGTTTTACAGTTTTACAGTTTTACAGTTTTACAGTTTTACAGTTTTACAGTTTTACAGTTTTAAAGATTTAGAGTTTTCGAGTTTTTGAGTTTCAGAGTTTCAGAGTTTCAAAGTTTTAGAGTTTTAGAGTTTTACAGTTTTACAGTTTTAAAGATTTAGAGTTTTCGAGTTTTTGAGTTTCAGAGTTTCAGAGTTTCAAAGTTTTAGAGTTTTAGAGTTTTACAGTTTTACAGTTTTAAAGATTTAGAGTTTTCGAGTTTTTGAGTTTCAGAGTTTCAGAGTTTCAAAGTTTTAGAGTTTTACAGTTTTCGAGTTTTCGAGTTTCAGAGTTTTCAAAGATTTAAAAGGAACAATTAGTTTCTCTAACCGTGCGGTTGAGTTGCGAAAGAGGAGTTGATTAAAAAATTGAGACGAGCGAGAGGTCGAACAGCGAAGTGTTTAAAGGAGGAAATAAATTTCGTCGAAGCGGAGGGAATTTCATTTCTTCTCGTTGTCAGGTGGTCGTAAACACAGCAACTAAATGTGCGGCCGGCCCGATTGCTTTTCTATATTGCAACAACCGATAATGGGCTCGTTACTAGCATTTGTCGGCCGAACAAACGGCTTATTCGGCCAGCATTCTTACGCCGTTTCGTATTTCCCCGCGCGAACACGCGACGAATTCGTGTTTCTTGTTTGAAATCTCTTCGATACGAACATTCCACCAGCCGTCACCTTAATCACCGTGTTTTCGACTGTTGCTTTTCCCTTTCAAATGGCGACAGAAAAAAAAAAAGAAAAATAAAATTGCGCAGATTTTTTAACAAATGTTAAACGTTTAGCAAACGTTCCTGTGAAAAGAAATTCTCCGCGTTTCTCGAGAGAAAGAAAGAAAGAAAGAAAGAGAGGAAAGTTGTGACGGGCCAACTTTGTTCGATTCGACTTTACATTTTTAGTTTCCACTTTATTTCGAAATGTCAGGTTAATTGGAGCAGTTGTAATTGGAACATCCTCTCGATTAATTCTTCCGACTCATCCGCTGCCCTCACCTTGGAAGTATGACGGAGCATCGTTTCATAGGTACGGCAAAAAGAAGGTTAAAACCGTTTCGAAGATGCAATAACTCGCGGCTGGACTTGCAAACACAAATTTAATTTCACGTTGCGTCGGACGAGCGACTGATGACGAGAGAAACGTGGGTGCTCGTTACATTGGTGCAATTATTTCTTCTATTTTTGAAATTCTATATAAAAAAATATAGCAATCATACGACGTGGTAGCATGTAATATTTTAGTCACTCAGATTGTGGCAAGCGCTTCTAAACTTTTCATAAAACGCGTCAGAGATCTCGCGCGAAATACGAGAAGTGTACGTATGTGCATACGTACGTGTGCTCGCGAGCTGCGCAATTAAATTTCCGGCGCAGGGTAAGATTCAACCGTAACCAAACGCCGCTGGACGAGAGTGATACCTAATCTCGATGTGCCACGATTTTCCTTTCATTTCTCCTTGAAAATCTTGAAATTGACTATACAAATTCACGCGTGCACTGTCTTAGATCTGCAGAGGATCGAACTCGCGCAAAGTCCTTTAATTAACTCCCGTATTTCGATACGGCCGTGAATAACACGAACGCGGTAGATTTTATTTTAAACTCGCGCCGCCGAAAATAATGTGTCGTCGATTATTTCTAAATTGTCCGTTCAATTCAACGAAAAAGAATCGATTGTTCAATGGAAGTTAAATTCCAAAAATAAAAGACAGCTGAAATTAAAGAAGGACAGCGACACGAGTTTTATTTATACCCGTATGCAGAAATTTAGCCTCGTGCGACCGAAATATATCTCGTATCATTTCTCGGATTCAAACACTGTCAAAACACCACGCGTTGTTGCGTAATATAACATCATAATTAATAATATCATCTTTAACATTATATCACAAATACAACATTAATAATATTATCTTTAGCGATGTTTGCGGCAAACTTTCAACGAGAGAGAGAGAAAAAAAGGGAGGTTGGGGAAGGCAGGAAATGTGACAAAAGACTGACCTTGATCGGCTACGAAATCGGTGATGAGCAATGTCTCGTCGTCTAGAGCAGTGACGAGGCTGTCCGTGCAAGTGTTGGTGTTCTCGATGCTGATCTTGATGCTGTCATCTTTGTTAAGCCGTGGATGATTGTTCGCGGCGGGGTTATTACCGGCGTGGCAGTTATTGTTGTTGTTATTATTATTATGGTTGTTGTTGTTATTGTTATTGTTGCCGCCCTGCTGCTGGCCGAGGTGGTGATGGGGTGAACGAACGGATTCTGTGCTGCTGGTGTGCAAACTAACCCCCGTGGTCGCTCTTCCGTTCACCAGTCGTAGACTCGGTGCCCGTCGACCTCCACCTCCTCCTCCACCCCCACCAGCGCTGGTCACGGAACGGCCGCCACCGCCGCCACCCTCGCCCTCCCTGAAAAACAACCATACCGTTCTTCCTTCAAACAAACTCTCGCACGATTATTTCCAACCTGCCTTGCTAATTATTTACTACGTAGTGCTTCATTTTTGCTATGGATTTGCTAATTGCAGGATGGAACGTCTTGAGAATCTGCTTTCACTTTCGGTTATGTTTTTTTTCTTCGAAAATGCTTGCCTGATGAACTGCTGTTCGACAATTTCTTAATTTTTATACAACGTGCTTGCGACATTGTAAATTTATATGTATTTGCTTTCACTTACATATATATATATATATATATACTAAAATAAATTCGTAATTTTTTTTTCATCATATATCATAAATCTGTGAAGGTTCTGGCGGTCAACATTTGAAAGAAATAATTTTTAAAAGACATAACGAAAAGATCGTGTTCGAGTTTAAATTTAATTTCAAATTAATAAAATTAGTTTACTCTTATATTTTGATGTTCTATTAAGGAAAATATGTGGAAAGAAAGGTCTGTCCTTAATATACTAGTATATATTTTTTAGATTGTATTTAAAATGTAATAATTCTCTTAAAGAAAAGAGGCCATCACTCCCCGATCTATCTTATTAAAATGTAAACAACATGAGAGTATATTGCAACCGAGTAGAAGGAATATTCGATTAGCAAAATTATTTAGGAATTAACACTAGTACTACCAAAATGGTAAAAATGACCAACTTAGAATTTTTTATATATTTACAATAGTGTATTTTCGGAGGCTCGAATGATTTTTTGAAGCCTGTACCTTCCATTTCACATTTCTCTGCTATAAATTTCACACTTGGATCATCGACAGATCTAGAAATCAGTCGATAGAAATTAAAATGAAGAATTTAGAAGTAGTGACTGCTATTCGCTCGTCACTTTTAAGAGTATGAAATGAAACTGAGGATCTTACGAAAAATTCAACTGATCAGCGAGTAAATAAATACGTATATGTATCTTCGCAAAAATCAGCCTATCAAAAATATCGAGTCTCAAATCAAACACACGTGCCTTGCTACTACTTTCACGGAAGAAAAGAAAAAAAAAAAATCTAATGCAAAAGTCACAGCGAGGGCTGGGAAACCTTGCACGCGTGCAAAGAACCGATTCCTTTTCCAAACGATCAACGAACTCGCCGACGAAGGAGCAACGCCGGTATCTTAACTGCGATCGGTACACACGCGTCCCGATTTTCACTTCCGCGTGGAACCGGGTTTACCCTTGGAATCCATCTAGACCGGTTCGTTTGCAAAACTGTCCTCGACCACCGTTCTACTTCTTAATCTTTCCATCTCTCGAAATCGTCCTTGGCGATTCTGGATGCTCGCCTTATCGCCATGTGTTATTCCCCCCACTTCCCTCCTCCCCAACAAATTGCCTCTTTATCTGTATCCTGTGTTCCCTCGATCACAGTCCTTTCTCAACCGTTTACTTATGACAATTGACGCGATTAACAGATTTGTTACTCATGTCGTATCTGGACGACGATACCGAAGTTTGAAAGATAAATGTCAATTTATATATACTTTGGACATTAACACAATGGAACTACCGACGATCGAAACATAAAATTTCCATCAGAGACATCAAAGTCAAAAAAATAAAGAGACTTTTTAATAACACAATGTATACAAGTTTTCATTTATATATTATTATTATATATATATATATTATTTATATATTATTATATTATATTATGTTATATATTATTATTATTTATATATGTATATATATTATTTATATTTCGCAAAAAATTATTTATATTTTTAAAAATACAGTGTTATTGCGTCTATAAGACATCTATAATAGAAATTATAAATTAGTCACTTTGAGAGTTAATAAAAGAAGCGTTAATAAAAGAAAGAGAAAGGGAGAAGTCTCGAAATTTTTCTTTCAAGTGCAATTGTATCTTCATCACTAGATAGATCTCTCACTAGTCTGAAAATTCTCCGGTTCTTGCCCTTTCTTCCTTCTTTTTTTGTTCACGAGTTACAAATTCCAGGTTTCTCGCGAATCGGTGAAACAATTCTCTGCCGTGAGATAACTTAACGCAGAACGACACAACGTTCGAGCACATTTGCAATATTTGTTTTTTTTTCTTCTTCTTCTTCGCTCTCTCGACGTTAATTAAAAGTTTAACCAGATCCACGATCCCGCGGTGAAGAGCGGACGATTAAATTACTCGGTCCCCGAAAGATTTCGAGCAACTCTTTCGGGCAACTTTTTCAGAACAGTGTCGACCGTTTCGCGACGACACGATGGCGATTGTCCGAAGGTAATCGACAAACGAAGGACAAGAAAGGGTAGCCAACCTGGATGAAGGGAGATCCAGCGACAAGGAAACACGGGCATAACGACCTCGGGTCGCTGCTATCGACAGCTCGTTTCGCAAGAAACGATTCCTTCGCCGGGTTATCTCGCACTCTGATCGCAATAGCGGATAAGTATCTGCCGTCAACGATTACATCTAACATCTTGTCTGCCAGCTGTTTCCAATTTCGTCCTCGGCCCTTCTTACGTAACAACCACGAGTGAGCGTCTTATTTAAATCTTTTCAATTCTTTCTATCTATTTTCTTCTAATTTTTGTCTATTTTTTTTTTCTTTTGTTTAATTTCCTATCTTATTTAATTGTCTTCTTTTCACCGTAACTAGCGATATTTATAATAGGTTCTAAGTAATTTGAATTTTAACTAGTAATTTGAATAATTTTAAATAATCGGAATCGAAAGTTTCGTTTGCCTAGAGTGTGTTTAACGGTCGACCGGAATTTTGACAAACTGTCTGCTAGCTAAAACGTGGAAAACCAAGAAATTATTTCTTAGAAAAACTCGACTCGATTTCAACAGCGTGACTAAATATTTTTAATAATAAAATATCGTGGACAGTAGTGGTTTAAATACTCAGTATTTTGATGAAGTATCGATTAAAGTACGTATTTTAGAAACTACGTACTTTTTAATGCTAATAAAAATTCCGTGCTTCAACAATATTCGTTTTGACAATGTCGGGAAAATCGATTTTTGAGAAATTGTACATTCTGTTATTGCGAATCTTTAAAAAAATATTCTAAAAAAATAATCAACTCAGAGTTTTTTCCAATGCATCCAATGATAACAGATACCTGAAACTTTAAGGAAATATCTGAAAAACTGCCGAATCAATTTGAATAAAAGTTTGTGGTGACATTCTCAAGACTATTATCTAGTACTTGACGAAGTGGAATTTTCATTTGTCCATTGTTTCATTTCTCTTTTGTTTAATTAACGAAAGGAGTTGAAAATTCAAATTCAGATGGCTGTCATCTTTTCAGAAATTGATACTTTAAAAATCTAATTTTGACAAGTGCTAGCTTCTTTTGTGCAATTTAAGATGAAATTAAACAAACTTGAAAATTCATCGACGAAAAATTACACATTCGTGTTCGGGTAGCTATCACTTTTTTTCAGAAACAAACTTGAAAATTCATGACGAAAAATTACACGTTCGTGTTCGGGTAGCTATCACTTTTTTCAGAAACTGATACTTTAATACTAATACTTCTCTCGCTGCAATTCAACATAAAATTAAACAAATTTGTCTCAGATGAAATTCTGACACTACAAACAATATTTCGATAAAAGGGCCATGTTCTCCTAGTTCGGTTGCACATCTCGGTTCAAATTTTTAGCTTCGTGTCACTAATCGAACAACGCCGAATAAAATATACACGTTGTTTTCTCTTTTTTTTTTCCACAAAGTGTACAATTTTATCTAAGAAAATTACCAAGAAC
Organism: Frieseomelitta varia; assembly: GCF_011392965.1. NCBI lineage: Eukaryota > Metazoa > Arthropoda > Insecta > Hymenoptera > Apidae > Frieseomelitta > Frieseomelitta varia. The sequence continues at coordinate 968,919 of NW_025109956.1, forward strand.
TTTGAATCCCACGTATTAGAAGACACGCGATCCCTCGGCCGATCGAACATGGCCGATTCTCGTTCGCTCGCTGAAACGAGTTTGCAATTATTCGAAAATCGTTCGTACGACTTCCCGATGGCAGTCCCGCGCGAGCATTCGCAGCAACGAACGCGTTAACCATCGAATCCCATCAAGCGACAATTAACACGAAGCCCTTATCCAACGTAACGTTATCGTTGTTATTATTACCATTAGCATCGTGGCACGCAACGAACTGCGCCACTTACCCGCAGATATTGTCCAAGCGGTTTAATAAAGCGCTGCGTCTGTACACACAGCGAGCAGCGAATATAATCGTGGTTAATCTCCGAAGAGTACACACGATAATGCCGTTCAATTCTCGGAGGTCAGTTTCAAGTACACCAATGAATATTTATTAGCACCGAGTCAAGGGAGCCGGAGCCTCGCGAATGGAATACAAATCGCCACGCGCGCGTTCACCTTCTGAACGAAAGAACGCTCTCGCGAAGGAGGACGTCACGAAACGATCGCTTCGTGAAGAGAAATCTCAAACTGATGCTCTTCTCTGTATATTATACATAGGATGTCCGTAAAGTCTCTTTACAGTTTCAAAAATTTATTACAAAGGCAAACGGAAAGACAGATAAGTGGAAATTATTACAAAATTAGACGTGTATATTTAAGTTTCTTTTTGCTTCATTCAATACACCTCTATATGGGGACCATTAGTTGCACGAAGCAAATCAAGACGGTACTCGATTTCTTGCCATGTTCGCTGTAGCATAGCCTCATCAATGGTGGCAGTGGCATCGGTGATCCTCTGCTTTAGATTAGTGATGTCTCGTGCTTTTGTTCGATACACGATATCTTTAACATAATTCCATTTGGGTGTTCATAAAGTCTCTTTACAATTTCAAAAATTTATTACAAAGGCAATTGATGAGATATCTTCGTCAGATTTTGTTCCATGTACTCAGTGGTTATCAAGGTTTTTATCACATTAAATTTCAGGTACCCTGTTGATGAATAGGATACTGTTAAATGAACCCCTTACAAAATGGTTACACCTCAAGAGAAAGCACAGTGCGTATCATGGTTTATTGAAACCAAATCGGATCTGCAGACTCAGCGAAACTTCAGAACTAAGTATGGAAGAGATTCATCGTCACGTCCATCAATTCGTGCATGGCACAAAAATTTATGGAGACAGGGACAGTGTTCGATAAAGGGAGGAGTGGACAACCATCGATCGTTTAAGAAATCGAGTACCGTCTTGATGTGCTTCGTGCAACTAATGGTGTCCATATAGATGTCTATTAAATGAGGTAAAAGAAAAAAGAAAACTTAAATATATATGTCTCTGTTTTGTAATAATTTCCACTCATCTGTCTTTTCATTTGTCTTTGTAATAAATTTTTGAGATTGTAAAGAGACTTTATGAACACCTCGTATATCTCGCGCGATATTTATCCTCGAGCTAATTTATCGGCGATTTTTACGACGCGGTCGCGAGGAAGAGGAGGAAACCTTGACCGGAACTGGTTCTCGAACCTCGTTCGAAAGTAGAATTTTTACTCGCATCCGGTCCTTGAGAATTTTTTAACCCACTTAACCGGACAAGTAGTCGAAAGTATTCGAGTCATCTGCACGAAGATTTTAAATGGTTGAAAATCTCGTTGGAAAATGGCAATTGGGCGTAGAAAGTCGTTTTAAAATTTAAAATCACAACGATTTTCCAGTGTCCAAGTCTGATTAAAATTACAAAATTCTTTGTTTATCTGATCGGGATAGACAAAGCAGATAGTGTTTCCCGCGATTTTCCGCCGTCACTTATCGCGCAAATTGAACAGTTTCTTTATTTTTTCCCACGGACGTCCGTAACTTTGTCAAACGGTGAGAGATTTTAATCTGAGCAAGATTTACTTCGGGAAACTTTGCGTTAATTCGTAGCTCGACTGGACACGAGACTCGAAAACAGAACGTTTCCTCCACTCTGTTGGATTCATTCTCGTTTGTACGCGCTAACCTATTTACAAGAAGAACCGTTTCTCTGTTGAATTGAAAAATCAGCGAAGCTGTCATTACTGTAAAAGCTAATGGCGTAGAAAGGAAAATTAAGCGGAATTTTGAAATCTTCGAATTGTACGTAATCAACAGTTGGACTTAACATGCAGATTGTTTGAAACAAAGTTCTTCTTCATGTTTCCGCACGGTCGGGATTCTCGAAAGACGAAGGCAATCAGACAGCTTTCCAGTCGGTTTAAAATTTTACTTCAACTTTCAATCTGAGAATCTTGCATCGTCAAGAATTTTTCCTGACTGTGATCAAAAAACACTTAGTGAACTGAATATTTCAATTTTAATAACGTTGTTTTCAAAGAAGCTGTAAATATCGAAACTTTTGTCAAAACTTGTTCCATTTCATCTACAACGATCCAATAGTCAATAAAAAAATTGCAATAATTGCGATTTGTGGAATTCAAATATCTGTAAAATCACAATTTAGAATAACTTTTTTCCGTGACTAGAAGAGTGGCTAATTTTTCTCGTCGTGTTGAAGATTGAAATCTTCCGTTTGCAAAAACTCTTCGAAACTCGCCATTTTAAGAGAAAAATTCCAGAAATCTTTTGACATCTTAATCTTCAAAAGTCCAAAATTTAATGAAAGAAGAAAGTCGTACTGCAAGTTTTAGGGGATCGTTGTAAAGAGGAGATTTCAATCTTCGAGATGGTGGTAAATCCAGCCACTAACGAAATTTCCTCATTCTTTTATAGACGTTTGAATTTCTACAATTTTCCTCCACGCTACGTGGTCTCAAACAATTAAAATTGTCTTTATATCCGGCTTTCTATTATATTTTCTGACACGATGTACAACGACATATCTTTACGATATATCTTTTAAACTTAATCAAGAGAAATAGCAGAATATCGACTGATCGTGCAACAAAATATGTAAATTAAATACAATCGCTCGCTTTCGATTATATTTTTTAACACGACCGTAAAACGAGGAAACTTCGGGCAGAATACTGACACAGAGCGCGTAATTAAACAAAATTTATTAACAATATAATTTCAAATATTATCTGTGCCCAGGAGGAGTGCAAAGGTGCAACTTTCAAAAATTCGTACCTAGTCGAAAGCACTTTCTCGAAATGTACAATTTCGCGAATATTGCGTAGAATGCGAAGACGAAAACGAGGCACGCACCGTCTGTATACCGTAGTGTCACGTAAATATACCTCTTTGCGTTTCAACAAGCGACAATCGAATTTAACCTGCATTGTTTGTCGAAGCACGGGGTGGAGAAGGGGAGGGGGGGGGGGGTGAAAAGGATGAAAGATGACATCTGGTCGCGCGAGTTGTGTCGCACAATGCAGCGCGCGCGCCATTTAACAAGGCTCGGGCGAGCCGCCCGATGAACCGGACTTAATTTCACTTTCATTGAATGCGAGGAAACCTCCGCGTCGCGGATAAATTCGCAAATTAATTCTATTGGCTCCGCGCGTCGCGAGATGAATATGGCCTCGCGCATTTATTGAACCGCCGCGCGCCGCGGCGACGATGCCGAGAGATCGTTCCGCCGCCTGGCCGCCGAGGCATTCCGCGGAAAAACGACCGCTATCTGTGCGCAATTCTCGTCGCCGATAACCACGAATTGCCTAACGAGAGTCCCGACGATAGTCACCGATGGCGAAAAATCGGGCAATCCCCGATTTTACGGTGAATTTTTCTGAAACTCGCAAGGGGCCATGTTCTCTGCGGCTTGTTCTCCGAGTTTTTTTTTTTTCCATTATATTAAAAACGTCGAGACTGTTGCAAAACGTTCGGAGGAAAAATCAGACGAGATCGCTAGTCGAGATCTGTTTGACTCTTCAAGTTTCCGTTTCATTTCATTTGCTTTTCGAGAGCGTTCTCGATTATTTCTATAGTCGACGAAAGCAAGATTTTTCAGCTTGTTCTTTTCTAAATCGTATTTTGTTGTAAATATTTATTATGAAATCGTGTTACTTCAGAGAAGAATTGTGTGTAATTACCTACAGCCGATGACAATTTCTCTTTTTCTGTTTCAAAGTATTTTAAAACGTGTTCAGATTGCAAAAATATGTCTCTTTTCTCAATTTGTATCGAGACAAGAGACATATTTAACTCGCAAAGGGCCAAGTTCTCTGCGGCTTGTTCTCGGAGTTTTTTTTTTTTTTTTCATTATATTAGAAACGTCGAGACTGTTGCAAAACGCTCGGAGGAAAAATCAGACGAGATCGCTAGATCTGTTTGACTCTTCAAGCTTCCATTTCATTTCAATTTCCTTTTCGAGAGCGTTCTCGATTATTTCTATAGTCGACGAAAGCAAGATTTTTCAGCTTGTTCTTTTCTAAATCGTATTTTGTTGTAAATATTTATTATGAAATCGTGTTACTTCAGAGAAGAATTGTGTGTAATTACCTACAGCCGATGACAATTTCTCTTTTTCTGTCCCGTGTTTAGATTGCAGAAATGTGTCTCTTGTCCCGACTTATACAAATTCTTTTCGCTGCGCGACGATGTAAATCAGCCGAAAAAAAAGAGGCCATCTTTCCACGACGAGTACACTCGTAAACGCATAACGTCGAAAAGGTCGAGGCAATAACAAGTTGGAATCGCAGCTCTCAGCCTCATCGGGGAGTAGCTTCGAGAGCCTGTTAATCCCAATTTGCGATTTCCAATTTCTAAAAAAAAAAAAAGAAAAAAAAAAAGTTCTTCGACTTTTCGAATAAATGGTCGAAAACCTCGGTAGCAAAACAAACCCCGTATGTCCCCGTAGCGTAGCCGATGTCACGCGACACCTGCCATGCACAACCTGCCAAACAATATCTCGTCACCAGATGCTTCGCCGTATCAACCGCCGCCGCTACAATACAGCGATGATGATCGACGAGGAAAACAAACGGATCGGCCGTGGTCTCGTCCCCGATGAAACGAGAAATCTGTCGAACCCGGCAACTAACCCGGCGACCTAGTTTCCATGGCCGAACAGAGATCCGTGTTACACGGCCAACACGTCCGCGAGTCATTGTGATCACTCTTATTCGATTCGAGCCAGCCAAGCGACCCTGCCTAATCGAACGCTAATTATCCTACTCCCAATTAACAAGAGCATCGATACGGGGCCACGAACAATGAGCGGTGGCCAGGGAAAGATAGCAACGAGTGGATTGTGTCTCACCTTGTGCGCCCCTTCTCGATAAAGCACAGAGAAAGTCACGCAGTCGTTAAGATTGTATAAGATGCGACATGGAATTGTTCATGGTCGGATTTTAATTTGTTTTAACGTTCTATATATGTTTGATGTTTCATTTTTACATATTAAACACGTCACATCAACTTTTCTATATTTCTTATTGTACCATTATATCGAACGACCTGTAATCCACGGCGATATCTATAGTCTGTTTCCGTTATTCTAGATTCCGAATCAAATTACCAACTTCCCCGAGCATGTTTTCTATACAACGTACCTCTACGACGAGGAAACATGGCCCATAAACACCATTTCCCATAAACGAGATTTCCTATCCTAAAAAATGAATTTCCTTGCCCACGCGTAACTTTATGGAAAATTTGCGAGGCACCAGCTTCATTTTGTGGAGTAGAAAATTTCCTAAGTGTCCACGTTTAATTAGCTCTGTGAAAAATTGGTGGACTATGAAATTCATGTTGAGAAACAGTAAATTTCCTAAATATCCAAAAATTGGCACTGTGGAAACATTTGTAAACTACGAAATTCATTTTGTGGGGTAGAAAATTTCAGAGATATCCACAAATTAGCTTTGTAAAAAATTGGTGGACTATGAAATTTATTTTGTGAAACAGTAAATTTCCTAGTTGTCCAAAAATTGGCACTGTGGAAACATTTGTAAACTACGAAATTCATTTTGTGGGGTAGAAAATTTCAGAGATATCCACAAATTAGCTTTGTAAAAAATTGGTGGACTATGAAATTTATTTCGTGAAACAGTAAATTTCCTAGATGTCCAAAAATTGGCACTATGGAAAAATTTGTAAACTATGAAATTCAATTTGTGGGGTAGAAAATTTCACAGATGTCTACAAATTAGCTTTGTAAAAAATTTGTAGGCTATGAAATTCATGTTGTGAAACAGTAAATTTCCTAGTTGTCCAAAAATTGGCACTGTGGAAAAATTTGTAAACTATGAAATTCATTTTGTGGGGTAGAAAATTTCAGAGATGTTCACAAATTAGCTCTGTAAAAAATTTGTGGGCTATGAAATTCATTTTGTGAAACAGTAAATTTTCTAAATGTCCAAAAGTTAGTTCCATGGAAATTTTGTAAATTACGAAATTTTGTGGGATAGAAAATTTCAGAAATGTCCAAAAATTAGCTTCGTGAAAAAATTTAAAAGTGACAAAATTGCTTTTCGTGGGACAGCAAATTTCATTTTGTGGAATAAGGATTTCACGTAGGTGTTTTATTGCTCGAATTTTATTCTCTGTCTGGGATTGTAGGTAATTTTTCCTCACATTCTAATAAAAAAACACTGGAATTATTGATCCGGAATATAGGATCCACACAGCATTGGATACAAACCACGGGATCTGGAATATGAAATATGAAAGATGTGGAATGTGGAATATTAAATGTGTACAATGTTGCATAGCGATAATGGGGCATAAAGTATGAAACGTGGATACAAAAGATGCAACATGCAATATGCAACAATGGAATGTGTGAAAAATGTGGGATAGAGAACACGGTGTAAAATATCGCGTAGCTTATAGAATTGTAAAGCATAAAATGTGAGATGTGGAACGTAATAAATATAAAAATACATAGACTATGAGATGTGGGATACAAACTGTAGAATATGTAATAACGAGGAATACAAGATCTGAAAAGATCCATAGAGACACAGAATATGGGATACGAAATGTCCCAATTTAAAACGTGAAAAAAGAAAAAAAAGAAAAAAGAAAAGAAAATATGTGCGATATAGAACGTGGAGTACAACAGGCGAAAAGACCCTAAGTAGGCTGGGTGTCCGAGATATCAGTGGTTGTCGCTTCTCAATATTTCATTTCGAAACGTTGCCACAAAGCTCCTGGCTAACCGTATGCAGATGGGTCAGAAGAAAATTGAAAGGAATCACCCGAGGGCGAGCAGGGGACAGTCAAAAGAGTGATGGTCGTTTTATGAGTGGATGAATCATGGTCGATTCAAGCGTAGGTGTGCAAGTGGGAGGTTGTATTTGGCGGAAGAAGTGCTTGCTTTGGAAATTTTTTTGGGAGGGGGAGAGAGGTGTTTGATGTTTGAACGCTTGACGTTGGCGGAGATGCAGTGAAAAGACTGAATTGAAAAGCTGGTTAAGACACGGGTCATTGACAAGGGGCCTGACATTTTAAGTTCGACACCGTGCAAGTCTCGCAGTTATTTAATTACTCGAGTGGCGATTTAATTACTTGCGAGTTTCTATAATACTTTCCCAAACGCGAACGTTTAGAAACGGATATGATTGATGAAACTGCAGAGACGTTGGCTTCACTCTCCCCCATAAAGTATACAGTGGAAAATGGAAATTGAATTTAGACATTTTGTCAACACTAAACGTGACCAAAGCATGAAATTTTCATCAGAGAAATTTTGTTAAAAGAAACGGAAATAATTGTCTTTGCAATACAATGTACAAGCTTTTATCACTTGATCGTCTCCAAAAAAATGTCTAACAAACACATTCAAATGTTATTTTTGACCATTTTGGTAGTCTTTTATTTTCTTGAGGAACTCTAAAAACAGGATAGGCGGCTTTCGTCCTTTCGTTTCAAGAGATTCTAATGCTTGACTCGACTGCTGACACGACACTTACTGCTGAACCTCTATGTATATACAAACACACGTTTGCGTGCATCTCTTTCGCTGACCATACCTACGTGAATGGATCTCGAAGGCGTTTGCGGCCATTTGCATATTTGCAGAAGCAACACTCTGCCGCGTGACGACTAGGAACGAAGTAACTAGTTGCTAATAACGGGATCCCAGACGCATTTGCGACAAGTGTACGCGGGATTCTAAGAATGAATTTTCATCGTTCAACGACTCTAACCTTTTTCAACTCGAATTCTGTTCCTCTAAGAGGAAGAAAGAGTATTATTCCCCTCAGAAAGAAGTTTTATTCGACAGATATATCGGGAACAATTGTACATATTCGGAAATGTTGGAAATAGCATCGCGAATCTTGCGTGAAATAGAAAAATAGAATCTCGAATGTGTAACGTCACGAGTATATATTTCTATCAAGTCGCGTAGTCTAAAGAAAGAATAAAAACGTAGAAAAGTCAAAGTTCGTTAGGGAAGTTCGCGCAGCCTATAAATATATATTCAGTCAAACTTCGGCAACCGACCCATCGCTCTATTGTCAGCTTCTGGTAGAACGATCCGACAGTTTGATAGAATAAAAATTCCGACAGGTTGAAAAGAAATCGATAAGAAAGTTGTTGCAAGGTTTGAAAGGTTTTCTCAAACTGTAACAGCCCGTCCAATAAAATTCTGTATTTGTTGTTCTGTTAAACACGGAAATGCGATGAATTATAACGAATGTGTTCCGGTCCAGATATTCGTTGTGCACGACCTATTGGGACTGAAAGGATTGATTTGAATTCAGTATGCTAAAAGCATTAATTTCTCTCTCTCTCTCTCTCTCTCTTTCTCTCTCTCGCGAGAGTAAATGATTCTCCAGGCAACATTAATCACCGAACAAATTGTTCAATATTAACAACACCCGTGTCTGTCATCCGATTTAGAGACCGTGGAACTCAAAATTTCACAGATTTATGATACAGCGTAACTAAGAGCATAACTAAACACACAATGATGAAAAAGAACTGTGAAAATGAAAACGTTAAAAATCTTTTTCTTTCAAGTCAGTGAACTTAGCATGATTTTGAAAATTGGAATTTTCTTCTTTTTGCAATTTCATTGAGCTCTGAACATTCTGAAATGTTGAAATTTTTTGAATTTCTGTCGTTGAAAGATCAATGAAACGATGAAAAAAAGTCAGGGGTTTTAAAGTTAAGTCAGGTGGCTGTAGACGGGGAATTTTAATCTTCAAGATTAAATAAAATTTTTCAGTGTTTTCGCAATTTTTAGAGGAAAGAATAGTTTTCCATTTGCTAAAGTATCTTGGGAAAAAAAAAAAAAAGAAAAAATCAGGATGGTGAAAGCAAAAGGTTTTTTTAAAATGAGACTAAGTAGATCGTTTGATCTATTTTAATCTTTTCTAACGAAGTTACAACAGTTTAAAGTATCGATAATTTGATTTCTCGATTAAATTAATTGTGGTGAAAACCCGACTCCACGAAAATAATTTACGCTCGCCGGCATAGCGATGGTGACAGATTTAGAAACATTCCCTCCTTTCACTCGATGAAATATCATTTATGTTAAGAAAAAGTACGTCGTAATCTCCGAATCTCTTTCAAATCCTTTCGTTTTGCAATTGAAAATAGACGAGACATCTGTCGCAGTTCGTAACAACAAACGCTCGCGTATTTGTCAGTTCAATTTTAATCTGAAAAAAAAAAAACAATAAGTAAAAAAAGTTTTAATAAGCGTAACAATTTTCATAAAATACCAAAGAAACGACGTGCGCGTCGTGGATTCAACCTAACCTCAATTATCGTCGAGACAACAACCAACGAATAAGTGAAAAACGGCGCGACAAAGGTGGAGGAACGAAAAGAACGAACGAGAGGGAGAGGGGGAGGGGGAAAGTAGCTCGACCCTGGGAGAAAAGAACGATTGTCACACTTAAACGCGGGCGGGTGTTGAGCGTGGAATTCGCGTGGCTGGTGTGCACCCCAGCGGACACATTCAGCACCGCGCACCGCCACCCTCTTTTTTCCAAACCCACCCTGCCGACCAACCTCGACGAGTGGCTCGACCCTGTGTGTTTGTATCATCGTCCGGGGCAAAGGGGTGTTGGAGGGAGGACGAGGGTTTCTGCTCGCGTACATGCGACAACCTCCGGCCCGGCACTAGACTCTATTTTAAGAAACTTCCCCGCTGGCTGATGCGGTCGACCGAGGAGAACACGGCATATGTATCCTGGCGTCGAGTGTGTCGCCTCTCGAAAAACGACTGGCACAAGCTATGTACATACCTAGTGCACGTGGAGGGGGAAGACAGGGACAGAGACAGGGAGGGCAGGGTCGTAAAAGGTGTCAAGGTTCGCTTTCGATTGCTACGTTTTCAATTTGCCTAGAGAGAGAAAGAGAGAGAGAGAGAGAGAGAGAGAGAGAGAGAGAGAGAGAGAGAGAGAGAGAGTGTTGGTTCGCGAGCTGTTCCAGCTGACGTTCCAGCACGCGTCCGAGATCAAAAGCTCCGAGACGGAAGCCGAAGTGAGATGCTTACACGTTGCTGCTTTTAGACTCGATGAAATTTGTATAGGTACATATATATATATATATATATATTTTTTTTTTATTTAACGACAAATTGTGCAAACGTCGAACGATGAAACGATCAAAATTTACATTCCCGGTTTGTGATTTGTGCAAAGTTCAATCGCGACAGTGGAACAATCGTATTATTGTGCAGAATAATAGACATCGACTAAACAACCTGAAAGAAGCTACCGTAAAATCAAGACGCTTAAGTAAGACAGTCTAACATCCGTAATAAATTGTCAGATTTAGTTCCAAGTCGCTAATGATTCACCACCACATAAGTGGTTAATTATAAATAATGAAAGTAAGGAAAAAAAAGGGAATTTAAAAAATTAACACTGGACAGGATAACAATATTTTCGTTCATTTCGCGAAATTGTGCGAGAATTTGTTTCCATCGTCTGGAGGCAAAATTTAATAAGAAAACGACAGATTATGTCCGAGTGGCGAGAAAATGATCTTCGAGACACGCCGAGAATATCAAAGTGTATATTTCACGTAACGGAACCTTTCTTCCATTACGGTGACATAATGCGATTTCTGCGTGGTTACAAACAGGCCGCTTTGATTTAACTTCGATGGGGTTACTGAATCAATTATTGGACAACCTGGCTTCCCTTGTCATCTCGCAACGAATCTCGATTTCAACCGGGGGTTGATTAATGCTAAACAATACACCGCGTTTCATCGCGATATGATTATGCGGTCTGCGCGTTGCACGTGGTTTATTCAACAACCGTTACCTTCTCTCTCTCTCTTTCTGGTTATCTTTCCTCTTCAAATATGTTGTTATCTATAAGATATATTCTCTATAGATATATTCTCTATAAGATATATTCTTTATAGGTATATTCTCTATAAGATATATTCTCTGTAGAATAGTAATCTCTTCTTAAGGGTAATATTCGTAAAACATTGTATGCAAAGTGTAGCAATTTCACGTGGAAACCTCATCGATAGGCAAAATTTGCAGTTATCTTCGTTTCGATCATTTCGATCTTTGGGAGGATAATGTTTTCAAATTTCGGAAATTTCGATTGATAATGTTTTCAAAATTCTCCAACTTCGCTTCTTTTTCGCGGAGAGAAGGAGAAAATCACGTGGAAAAAGATTTTTAACATCCTGGAGAGAGGAAGGAGGAAACAGAAGAAATTTTTTCGATTGAAAATGAGCGCAAGAAACAAACGTGCACCTAAAAACGTTTTATATATGATATTTTTATGAAAACTGAGAGAAAATGACGCACGCGCTGGATATTGTTCGACTGGCCAGTCAGGGATTCGTACGTCGATTTTCCTTTAAAACGCCGAAATACGTACAGCACAGGTAGCTCTTTGAACGAGCAACGAATTGTTTTAACTTCAGAAAACCACCGACGGGTTGGTTTCCCCGGCGTCTTTAAACTTTATTTTAAAGGGATCAACGACAGTGCATAATGATGTTTGAGCGGTGAAATGGGCGCAAATAATGCTCGGAGGAACATAATGGCGGGCATAGAAAGCTGCCTCGTAGCACTCGTTCTCGAGCGAAAGCCTTTGGGTAGGAAACCGATTGTTAAGATCCTGCGAAGTAGGAAAGTTGCGCGTAGGAAAGACGATGTTCGTTGGAAGATCGAATAAAAGACGAAACGTAAAATGAGTTCACTCCGAGTGAACTTTCTAGCGAATGGCAATCAACCCCCTGTGCAGAGATCTTCTTGCAACTTCTAATTGCAAGTGAAAAAAAAAAAAATTTTCTTATCGCAAAGTTCAAGGAATTTCCTAGACCAGAGCAGACTTGTGTTAAAAAAAAAAAAGAAAACATCCAGGATAGAGTCACTTCTAGACTAGAAAACATTCAGGATAGAGTCACTTCTAGACTCTGAAAAAGAATTTTTCGCTGGCAGTAAGCTCGTTACCACGAGTAAATATTACGAGTGCTTATGCATTTCTCGATGGGAAATATCAGAATTAAAAAAAAAAAAAGCCTGGGAAACGTTTCATACATGGTGAACAGACCGAAAGGAGCATCGGCAAATAAGCTGCGCGACTCTCGATCGTCTCGAGAGCCTCTAATCCTCCTCTTCGTTTTCGAGCGGGGCTGATCGACGGAAAGAAATGGTAGATGGTATTTGCAAGTGGTTTGCAAGCCTGGCAAACGATCCGTCACAGACGAAATGCAAGTAAATGGCTCTTTACCGACGTTCCTCCACGTTACGAAAAGGGTTTCCACCCTTCGAACATCAATCGTCTTCTCTCCGCGGCGTACGATGTCGTTTGACGAGCGCCTCATTAACCGGATAATTAGCTGTCTTCTTCTCCCTTGACAAATTCTCCATCCATCTTCTTCTCTTTCTACAAATTTCTGACGAGATGCGATTTTAACTTTGCTTTAGATTCGAAGACAGTCGGGACGGGTAAAAAGTGGCCGAGAGAACGGCAAAGGAAGTTTGGTTTTTGGCTTGTTGTAAACAGAAAGAAATGGATTAATTTCTAGGAGTATTATTAATATTAATTTCTTTGCATTGCTGTCACGAGTATGTCCGATCGTGTTTGACGCTAAGATGACCAATTTATAATTTTCGTTGGACATCTCATAGGCGTGAAACGTTTTTAAAGGTCTAGATGATTGTTCGTGAAATGTACAAACAAAAGCTTGTATTATAAATGAAGCTTCTCTTTTGTTCAATGTTGATCAATGTCTCTCATGGAAATTTCCTTGCTTTAATCGTCGGTAATTTAATTTTAGTCGCGAGTACCGATTAGGTTTTCTCAGCATCAAAATTCAACAGACTCATCCCCTCTAAATCGCTGGATGAAACCATTCTTTTACAGTCAAACAATCTGTTTCACGTTCGTTTCCAAACCGCCTTCGGAATAAATTTCTGCCGTCCGCAGAATAACAAAAGAGCAATGCAAATGCAAGTAGGCGGGCTACGACGAGCCTCGAGCCGAGGGCGTTCGGCGACAACCGCAAAAAATTGCATAAAGCCGCGAAAACGTAAATATGCACGGCGATGCGCGCAGGTTGGGATTCTGGGAAACCGGCGAAACTTTCAAGTGCCACATTTTACGTGAGATTCATGACAAAGTATTATATTATATTATATTATATGTAATATATATGTTGTATTATATTTTCCTTATAGTATCTAGCTTTCTCTTTCTGTATTATAGAACATACACCTGCTAGATACTAAATATTTATTTATTTATTTATTTATTTATTTACTTAGATACTACATGTATATATATAAATAAATACCATATATATATAAATAAATTTATTTAGATACCATATATATATATAGCATATATAGGAGGATAGTATATATAGTATATTATGTATACATATATATTTATAGTATATATAGGGGAATTATATATATAATGGCTCTCTCTCTCTCTATATATATACACACATGCACATAATATCTATCTTTTTTTTTCTATATTATACAGTATAGATAACATCTACGTGTTAGATACTAAATATATATACAGTATACATATACAGTAGTATCTAGCGGACAGACGTTCTATAATACAGAAAAAGAAAGTCATAAGAAGACTAAAAATGTAAATGATAATGTACAATAAAATACGAAAAGAAATTATTATTAATAATAATAATAATATATAATGAATGTTACGTTTATATCTTAGACTTTGTGCAGAAATGTAAAAAATATTTGCTCCAATGTTTGAGTTTTGTTTCTCTTGCTGGATTCATAAAAAGATACACACATAAAGATTCGCCGAAATTTACTGATTTCTCATCAAAAATCTTGAAACTTGAAATGCATTTCACGTACAATTTGGACGACACAAGTATGAAATTTTAGACGGAATTCGCACGCAACTGCAAACAAAATTCTTAAATTCCGCGATAAGAGGTACATGATTTATCGTCAATAACGTCAATAAATATGCAACGGGCGTACTAACGAGGAAAACATGAGCACGTGAGTCGATCGATCACATCGATGATAGCGGACAGAAAAAAAAGAAAAGAAAAAAAAATAAATAAATAAACTGCGATCGAATTCTTCCGCGATACGTGACGAATTTTCGCGAGCGCGAGATCTTACGTAATCCGCGATCGAGCCACGGACCATGAAAAGGATCGCGGAAATAGCATTATGTAAAAATCCATTGATGCAAGAGTACCTCGATGGCGATAAACAGCGAGGTCAATCGGCTCTGGCCGTCTTTAAAAATCGCTGCACCGCGCGGCGAAATGTGTCAACGACCAATTGCTCGGGATTCCGCGAGCTTTCTTCGAGCCTCGTGGAAAAAGAAGACCGAATCACGCGAATCGTCTAACAAGGTTCGTGAAACGTCTAACGAGGAAACAAGGTGTCAATGACTTTTTGACGAAATTTGGCGTTTTCGAAAAAAATATTTGACACGATTTGCAATTTTCTTCTTTGTCGACAATCGTCGATGTCGACGGGGTGAAAATTACTCAGAATTGGAAGTGCGGAACATCTTGGAAATTACCGAAGATACAGTTTTTTGTGTAGACTGATGAAATTGTTTAAACGACGAATTTCACGGTGCCGTTTTGCGAAAAAATCATTTGTTTGAACGATACATTAAAAAAAAATCGGCATTTTTTGTACGTTTTTTCCAAGCAAATGTTAGTGTATTTGTTTACGAAAACTATATATTCAAACAAATGAAATTGGAATCTTGAGTTTTTGCGTTACAAAAGTGTTCATTATTTTCTATAACGTGAGACGGACGTGGAGAATGGAAGATCGTTTCTCGATCGAAGTTCGGTCACGTAATACATTAGATTGCAGAGCTGTTCGTCTAAAATTGTTAAGAATATGATTAACACCGGCGCGCGACAATTTACACAGTTCCCTTTAGGAATGATCATAGTTTGAAATATTATTACCTGAAATATTTCGAAATTTACTTGAAACAGTTTGAAATATAGTTTCAGATATCATAAAAA
Source organism: Frieseomelitta varia (assembly GCF_011392965.1). Taxonomy (NCBI): domain Eukaryota; kingdom Metazoa; phylum Arthropoda; class Insecta; order Hymenoptera; family Apidae; genus Frieseomelitta; species Frieseomelitta varia. Next base: position 984,309 of record NW_025109956.1, read on the forward strand.
TATTATTTAAATATTAATACTAAACCGTATCTGATCCAATGCATGAAATTTATCCATTGATATTGATTTTTTAATTTTTAATTACAACTCTTCGGTTTTTTAATTTCTTGATACTGAAAAAACAACGATCGGTCATTGTTGCAGCCAACGTGTTAAATTATAATTCTGCCTATTAAAAATTATAATGAGTACTCTTGGAGTATCTTACACGTGTATGTATGCATTCCTGAATTTCGCATAAATCCGTAAACATCGTAGTCAGAGCTTATTAAATCACGCAGATCGTGAATCATCGTCAAAGTACAGGTAACAACTTGACGTTGAAATTCTAGAATCTAAGTACAATTTCTTTTTTAAACTTATTAAAAGAAATACTAGTTCTTGAATTTCAAGACGGGTTGGCTATTCTGATTGTGATTCGAGTATCCAACGCGACTCACTGTAATTCACAGAATCGCGTTTGACGTTTGCCTGAAAATCCACGGAGCGGTTCGCAAAAGCTGTCGTACGCCAGCTCTCTCAGCGCGTTCGCGTCGAAGGAAAAAAAGAAAGAAAGAAAGACGTCAAAAAAATCCGTGAAACCGGGATCTGTACGAGCGATCGTTCTCCCTTTCTCGTGATTCAGATCACAAATAAAAGCAGAAAGAATGGAAGAAAGTAGGGAAAGAGAGAGAGAGAGAGAGAGAGAGAGAAAGGGAAAGAAGAGTCTCGCTCTCGCTTCTTCGCGCCAGCGAAATTCTGATTTAATTAATTCCTATCGATCGACCAACAGATTGTCGGCTTTCTCCTTGCGCCGCTTTTCGGATTAAATCCGACATCCGACGCGCTTTTAAGAGATTGTTCGATGCATCGACAACCAGTGGATTAAAATTTCTTCTCCCCTCTCTCTTTCTCACTACGTCTGTCTCCTCTTTATTTCTTTTCTCGATATTTCCGCCGGAACAGAGACGTGAAATCGATTCGACCGAACGCGAACGGAAGCCGAATTGTCCGATCGAGCGACGCAGCGACGATGGTAATCAGTATTTGGTACGAATTGAATTGAATCGAGACCCCAAGACAATTAATCACCGATCGAATTAAGCGTTATGTTCGGTCATTGGAGCCCGGTTTTCACCCTCTGTTTCCCTCGATTCGTCATGCACGCCCGATAAAATCTCGATTGGGCTCGATCGTTGACAATTTTGATAACACGTCACGCGTTTCGTTTCATCTCGCGACATTTCTCATGGAAGACAGACACATGGGGGCCTCTGCAATCGTTTTTTTATCAATCCGAAACGACGAACAACGATCCCGTTCGTTTTCATTCGTTCGTTCTTCCTTTTCTCACTGCAGAAAATTGTACTGGATTAGAAGGACTGGAGCACAAATTACAAGAGAGTAGTGTAATATTAGCGTCACAATCGTGTGCGTCACGTAATTAGCTCGGAAACGGTTGTAAAAACAGTTTACGTTGCTATTACAGAGATGCATTTTGCAACTTGCTCTGCGAATTACATATTTATTCTCTGGTCGGAGGGAGAAAGAAGAGAACGACGAAGAAGAGACAAAAGAAATCCCGCACTTTTTTCTTCCACCTTCGACATATCCGTCGTATTAAGAACTTTCCCTTCATAGGCGAATGTAAGTTAAGAACATCCTGAGGGAAATATCTTATCGTTGGATTTCTCCTGCTAATCGTAATTCCAATACGAATCATTGATCGCTAATTTCCAAGAGCAGACGACTGAACTAACTGTAGTTATTTATTACATGTATTATATAAAGTGAATATATGTATTATATGTATTAAAATCGTGGCGATTCATCACGTACGATAAATTGAATTTGATTCGTTTAATCGCGAATAAATATATAAAAATGACTTCGTTGTCGATGCGACATTAAAGAAAAATAAAGAAAAAAAGAAGAAGAAGAAAAAATATATAAATATATAACAAAATAGAACGATAAGAATAAGTATAAAGAAAGATAGGAAAATACTGTTACGCGAGGAATTTGCAGCAGAAAGAAAGATCGATACAACAGAAGATACTGTACATTTCAACTAATTATTAATTGCCATTTACTTTAATTATAAGTTAACTGTTAAATAAGTTAAATAAGTTAGTCATGACTAAACTAACTGTAGTTATTTATTACATGTATTATATAAAGTGAATATATGTATTAAAATCGTCGCGATTCGTCACGTACGATAAATTGAATTTGATTCGTTTAATCGCGAATAAATATATAAAAATGACCTCGCTGTCGATGCGACATTAAAGAAAAATAAACAAAAAAAGAAGAAGAAGAAGAAATATATAAATATATAACAAAATAGAACGATAAGAATAAATATAAAGAAAGATAGGAAAATACGTGAGGAATTTGCAGCAGAAAGAAAGATCGATACAACAGAAGATATTGTACATTTCAACTAATTATTAATTGCCATTTACTGTTAAATAAGTTAAATAAGTTCGTTAAATTAAGTTAATTAAATTTAATTAAAAATTAATTGTTATTATTAATTGTTACCAGTAACGATCGCAAGAAATCACTTCAAACACCATTAATTGTGACAAACTTTAGCTAAACGATCCTTGATTAAATGTTCTACCTAACCAAGTGTTAATTACATTCGTTTTCAGACTCGATCATTGAATTTTGAAAGACGCACACCGAAAAATGTAATTCCGTCCCCGTCCGAGGAATGAAATTCACACGTCGAATCCGACCGTGTTACGAATTTCCTATAAAGTAGCCCATATATAAGAATTTACGCCACGTCTCTTGCGTGCATCCCTTTGATAAACCCAGGAGGTTCCAACAAACGAATAGACGTAAATCTCCCGTGGCCCTGAGATTTACGCTTTCAGGCTCCGGTTTGCCCCGTTCTTCGCACCCTACTCGCCGATTTATAGCGTAATTGCGGCCACGAGTCGCGGTTTTTCTACTTTCTATTTACATGCAGACTCTTCTTCTTCTGGCATTCTTCCGTTTCTATGAATTGACAGGTGAAATTTTTTTTTTTTTTTTTTTTTGTCAACTTTACAGCAATTAATAAAATTTCTCGAACGTCTACGGTGTTACGGTTTTGGACGGAATCCGAATGTTTCGTGAAGGAAAACCCGAGAAGCGAAATTTGAAATTTTATTACGGCAAAGAGCTTTTTGGGTTAAAAATCCGCGGGACGGTGTCGGGAAAATCGGATTGGGACTCTGTTGCCTGAGGCAATTCCTTTCCCGTCACAGACAGATCTATCGGAAGCGAGGGAAATCAGCTTAGGGTACTTTGGCAAACTTTTTCGTCAAAGACCCTGCCGAAGCTAACGAAATATTAAGGGAAAATAACGTCAAATTAAGGGAAAATATACTCTCAGCAAATACTTTTAGTAGAATGTTTCACGCGATACAAAATATAATTACTGTGAAAATTATTGACAAAGTTGCCAGTAGAATTTACTCCAGTTGTTTTTCCAACTGCCAAACATCGAATTTCCCAAGAGAAGGGGAAAAGTTACTATTTCTTTAAATTTGCAAATGGACGCAATCTTTCAAATTACTCGGAAAGTAAAACTATGTTTTACTTTAGAATATAATTACGACTAAAATTACGTGTAACGTGTAATTTCTAGAATATTTTTGAAATATTTGACTGAAATGACATATTGCATAACGATTGAAAATTTGGAAATTTTGGCACTTGCGGTTTTTTTTTCCAATACTGTGTTTTGTACAATAATGGAATTAACAAGAAGAAATTTGGTAACGTGTGCAATACTCGGACTGTTGATCGTAGGATTATACATCCCACGTAAGTACATACGAGTATGGTGGGGGACGCGTTAACGAACGATCATACAGCGGTAGAATTATTGCACGACGTAATGGTGCGTTGAGTTAACAACGGGGCTGGTAGGCGTGAAAACTTCGGAACCAGAACGAATCGTGTCGGTAATGATGGGTCGAGCGACTCGGAATAACAGGTTGCCTCGAGTAAGAAACGCGAACGAGTCTCGGTGAGAAACGCGAGTTCGTCTAAACTGTGGAAAGTGAGACTCCTCGGACACAATTGTTGCCAAAGGAAGAATCCACGGAAATTTGAAAAATTTTTAAATGCAGCAATCTGTTCAATTTTTCCTTTCTTCTTCTTCTTTCTTTTTTTTTTTAAATTAAAAGAACAGTTTTAGCGCTATTAATTTTTTTAAAAACACGAGTGTTTCTATTTTTCCAAGACCATCAAGGTGAAGATTTCTTCGAAAAAACGACTGATCCGACAACGTGATAGAACAAAACAAAATGATTTTACGATTTTGATTATCAATGATTGAAAATATATTATATCATTCCTTTTTTTTTTTTTTTTTAATTAAAGTAACAGTTTTAGCGCTATTCATTTTTTTAAAAATACGAGTATTTCTATTCTTCCAAGACTATCAAGAGTGAAGATTTCTTCGAGAAAACGACTGATCCGACAACGTAATAGGAAAAATAAAATGATTTTTTACGATCTTGATCACCGGCGATTGAAAATATATTACATCATCGATATGCTATATGTTTATCTCGTATAGAGAAGTCATTAAACGTTCGTTTAAATGTTTAGAGGCGTCGTGTATCAAGCAGGAAGGAATTTTATCTATTATGCGACCCCCATCTGGATTCCTCGTTCATGTTACTTTCCACGGCTATCCTTGACCTCGACTTCAACGCAACGCTGCATACAGACTGTTTCAACATCTTTGTCACAAGAAATTCCTCCGTACAATCCGCTCCAAAAATTCTCATCCATTCTCGAAAGAACGTAAAAAAAAAAAAAAAAAAACAAAAAAAAATTATAAGAAATAGAGAAAATTTGATACAAAAAGTTTTAATTAAATTTATGTGACGTTTCAAATGTAGCGTTTCTATTTTAACCTTGTTAATTCGCCATTGCAACTAACGTAAATTATTTTGTCTTAATAAAACGAGCAATTTATTCCTCGGGTGATTGACAATTATTCCAATTGTCACGCGTGTGTCTTCTATCATCAGACGACTCTATTAAAAAGTTGAACAATTGTGTAAGAGAACATAACGATGCAACGATATTCGCGAAAATGAAAGAAATAGTTGTTCGATCGCGATTAAAAATCCACGTGGAACAATTCGACGCTTTCGCCACGTACGTTTCGAAATGAAATTATTGGTTCGAAATACGATAAGGAGTACATGAAACAACGAAATGATAAAATCATCGACAATTTCTCGCACTGCGTGGCGGTCAATGAAACGACCTGTACCTGTACCGACACGGATACGTGCTGATAGCACCTGAATGCGCGGAATATGTGTTGGTTTCCAATGTCAGCGCGCCAATTAAAAATGAACGCCTGCTTAGCAGACTACCTTATTAAGCCTCCTCCTCCTCCCCTTCTGCCAGGTCCACTCTTTTTCTTTACTCTCGCGCCACTTAATGCTTTCACTCTTACATTTATTACTGTCGGAGTCGAGCGTAATTCAATTCGGTTACAACAAATAACCAACACTACAGAGAATCCTCTGTTCGTTCGCCAACGAGAGCACCGAGTTGTCGAATTTGCTGACACAACTGACGCACACGCGAGTTGTCATATTTACGCTTGCAGTTTTGCGCCATCTATACTCGCATAGATTACTTTTTCGAATTTTAAACGTAAGTAATTTAGGCTACAATTATTATTCACGGTTCCCTGATTATTGTCTTTTCAGGTACGTTTCTTTAAATGAAAAATTTCTCACTCACGGCAGAAAGTTCTTCCAATTGTTACACACGAATTTTTTTAATCATCGTATCAATCAATTTGTTTAAAGTGATGTTAAATGGCAGTAAGTTTGCGTCACGTTCATAAGTTCGTTGATTAAATCAAAAGATCCGACATTTTTTTGTTTATTTCCCGGCGGATTCGACATAAATATTTAACAGAGCTGCCAATAAATGGCAATCTGAGAATGTTAACTTAAATGATTTCTCAATGAGCCTGTGCACACAGTTTCTCGCGGAGGGAATATTTTAGCGGCGCGATGAATATTTATGAAACCTTTAACGATCGGTAATCGAAACGTCTCCTAAAAAAATTTACAGCAAGGAGAGGATATATGTATATATATATCTCTTCTGATAATTTTTTTTCTTTTCACGTAACGTCGTGTCGATTGCACAGTAAACCAAACACAAGCGAAATCAAACAAGAAACAAGAGACAGAGAATGCAACACGAGTGCGTAACACGGCTGGTTATTTTTATCATAGCCCGGTCTCTTTATAGAGAGCCAGGTTTAAGTTAGGTCACAGAGGGTTGTCGAGGGTCAAGGTAGAAGGAAAGAGACTGGCGCTGCATCTCTCCGGAAGAGCGTGTCCCATTCAATTATCCTATCTTCAACAAATCTAACGACAAAGGTTGACGCAGGAAACGATCGAAAGCAGAAGAAGAAGAAGAAAAGAGAAAAAAAAATTACGAAACAGAGAACGCGGGGCGAGGTGGGCGAGATCTGGTCCTTTGTCGTCCCAGAGGAGGAGAAACTCGCGAAAGGAAATCACGGCCGACGGATTGAATCATCAAGCGTGATAAAGAAAGAAACGGGAAGCTCGACGTGGCGTATTATCGCGAGAAACGGAAAGAAAAATTCCTTTGGTGGCACGACGGATACCAGACACCAGGCAGCGGAGGATGTTTAATGATATTCGAGCGCTACTTGGGAACTCTTCAACCGAAGCGACCCGTTTGCGATAAAGCGAAATTATATCGGACTCGTTCCGGCGAGTTGAAATTAATTTTAATAAAATTAATGGCACTACTGGCAACCGATCAAACCCCGTTCCCACCCCGAATATCGTCGCATCGTTGCATCGCGCTGTTCTCTCAAGGTTGCACCGAGAATTGGTTCAGCCTCCGCACCGCCCTTGCCGGTTCCTTTTACTTAAATTTGTTTCTAATTCTCCCTCGAGAACGAGCTCTTAGTAACCAGCGAATTTATTATTTCTGCTGCTTTTCCGAGTTGAGAACCAACGATTATTCACATTTTCAACCAAGCGATAAATTCAACGACAAAATACGGAATAAATTAGCGGTGACTCACAACCAGTCGTAATCACTCGTCGATTAAACGTGGGGGGAAACGTTGATCGTATCGGCTCGATCACGCGCAACGAATTTTTCCGATATTTTTTCCGCGCTGCGTTGTCAGCAGCGAATCGGTTTAAACCGATTCACGCGCAAGTGTTCAAGAAAACTTCTTTTTACCCTTTTTCCCTCATTTTCTCCCTTTCTTTCGACGTGTTCAATCTCTTTCGCTCGTATCGTTCTACCTTCCAACCCTTTTTTTTTCTTTTTCTTTTTTTTTTAAATTTATAATACGAACGTTTTATCGTTTTCGCTGGTATTTTCAATTTTTCCTATTTCTGACTTTTCTCGTTATTGGATTTTTGGACAGGATTTTCCGCGTACCTCCTATTTTTGTTTTTCAACCTCATTCAGTTCCGTTATTTTTCTATTTTTCTTCTTTTTTTTTTTCGTTTTAACCACTCGTTCACCCTTACGACACGCGTATTTACACAACGACACTCGGGCGATTTGATTTTGTTTTACCTCCCATTTTATTTTACACCCACTCGCAAAAATAAAACGGAAAATGCCAGCTCTTTTCATTTCCCCTCCTCTAAATTTAAACCAAATCACGCCGCGACCGGAAAGCTCTTTACAGTACGGCCAATTTTTTAATCGAATCCCTTCGGTTTCATTCCAATTTTATCCTCTGTCCCCTTTCGATTTTCAACGATACACCGACATCACGCTGACCCGCTCGAACTATGCTAAAAAATATCTCCATGCGCGCGCTTGACTCAATAAACATTATTGTCAACGCGAGTTTATGCTCAGGAGAGAGAAAAAATACTTTCTGTTGCTAAAATACTTTCCATATTTTCGATTTCTCGTTCGATTCGCGAGATCTTCTCATCCTCTCGAGTCATCAGTTTGATCCCAATTATTTGCGATCCGCTTTCGACTTTAAACGATACAAAAAACATTATTATCAACGTGAGTTTATACTCAGAAGAGAGAGGAAATATTTTCCATCGTGATTTCGATTTCTGGAATCCCGGAACCTTCTCGTCCTAACCCTTTCATCTTCGACAGCTTCTCAATTTAATCCCAATTATTTCCAATCCGCTTTCGATTTTAAACAATACAAATTCGAAAAACGTTATTATCAATATTATATTCAAAAGAGAGAAGAAATATTTTCTAACGTAAATCGCGAGATCTTCTCATCCTAACCTTCTCATTCTCAACAGCTTCTCGATTCCTCAGTTTAATCCCAATTATTTCCAATTCAGAAGAGAGAAGAAATATTTCCTAACGTAAATCGCGAGATCATCTCATCCTAACCTTCTCATTCTCAACAGCTTCTCGATTCCTCGGTTTAATCCCAATTATTTCCGATCCGCTTTCGATTTTAAACGAATTCGAAAAACATTATTATCGTGAGTTTATCAAAAGAAAGAGAAAATATTTTCCAACGTGATTTCGACTTCTCGCTCGGTAGAATCGCGAGATCTTTCTCGTCCTAACCTTCCAGTTTGCTCGACAGCTTCTCGAAGTTGTTGAGCTTCGCGAAAACTTCCCCGAACTATCGATCGAAAGAGCCACATCGTGTATTAGTGACGCGTGGAAAATTTGTTTCGTTCGACGGAAAATCACAGCGAAGATCTGGCGACAGAATGGCAAGTTGGTCCGTGATGAAACGCGAGCTTCGCTCCAATTAAACTCGGATTGATGATGCCGGATGGGACGAAAGGCGAATGGAATTAAGAAACACTCGCCGCCGATCGATCCGATCTTTATCTTATCGCCGTTCTCGTTACACGCTCCGGCAAACGCACCGTACGTGTCATCGCTAATATTTGTGGCACCTATTGACCTTCGGCCGTGTTTGATCTCCAAGTACCACTCCGCCGCTGCTATCGCTGCGATCTCTCGATAGAATTCAGCGTTTAAAGTCTTTCGATCTTTGGCTCTGGGTTGCTTGAATTTTTTTCTCCTGCTTTCGCTTCAGTTAGTACAGTTGTAAAATTGTGATTTAAAATATTTATCAGTTGTTAATTACAGCCACTTTTCAAGTGAATGATCGCTTAAAAGAGAAAAGAAAAAGGAAAAATACAAGACTATAAAAACGTTATTTCCAGCTAATGAAACCTTAACGAGCAGCGAGCTAATATTAATGCGTTTCGAATGCCCGCTTAGCAGAGGGGAATCGATACCTGAATCAAAGAGGGAAGCTCCGTACGCTCGAAATTACTCGTCAGAAAATTATCCACCGTGTGCCGGGACGAGAACACAGCCACAGCTACAGGTAACGAACGCCTCTGCACATTCTGAAAACCCATTTGCCCCAGAGGGACGAGCCCGCGCTCATATTGAAAGGGTGGGACAGAGACACGTATTTCTTTCGGTAAATAAAACGTCGCGTAATTATGCAAATATAATAAGGGGCGCGCGTTAACGTTGACGTGGAGGAGAACGCTGAGCCAGCCAGCCAGCCAGCCAGCTAGTCAGCCAGCCAGCCTGGAACTCGGTGATCAATAATCCGAGACATGAGCACGGTCGCCTTTAATGAATGACAACCGTAAGGTGCACATCGGTATTAGTCCGTGCTCGGAACTTTAATGAAGGCTACAATGCCGTGAAACGGTCGGGAACACTCTGTTCGAAAAAGATTGCTCGTGTGAATCTTTCGAGGGACTTATACACGGGAAACGATATTTAACCGGGTGGAATCTGGGTCGTGAAAGCCTGGAGATTCGAACGGAGTATAAGGGTACGTACGTGAGTAAGAAACGCTTAGTATTAACTCCTTGCGCTGGAATAACGTCCCACGCACGTCGAGAATTTTTCGTTCCAAAACTGCAACATTTTCTCAGTTTTAAGTATATTTGCATGTAATCCAGGCAAAACAAACGACAAGTCCATTACTTCTTAATCATTTCTATCCAGTGATGTCGTGCCGACGAGTTCAAACGAAAAAGAAAGCGACGAATTGTTGTATATATACCGGTTCGGTCACTCGTTATGGTCCGCAATTAGTTGCCAGCGAGTGGTTAACCTCTAGCGCTGGAATAACGTGCCAGAGAATTTTTTGTCCCAAAATTGCAATATTTTCTCAGTTTTAAGTATATTTTAATGTAACTCAGGCAAAACAAACGACAAGTCCATTACTTCTTAATCATTTCTATCCAATGATGTACCGACGAGTTCAAACGAAAAAGAAAGCGACGAATTGTTGTATACCGGTTCGGTCACTCGTTATGGTCCGCAATCAGTTGCCAGCGCAACATGGTTAACCTCTTGCGCTGGAATAACGTGCCAGAGAATTTTTTGTCCCAAAATTGCAATATTTTCTCAGTTTTAAGTATATTTAAATGTAACCCAGGCAAAACAAACGACAAGTCCATTACTTCTTAATCATTTCTATCCAATGATGTCGTACCGACAAGTTCAAACGAAAAAGAAAGCGACGAATTGTTGTATACCGGTTCGGTCACTCGTTATGGTCCGCAATCAGTTGCCAGCGAGTGGTTAACCTCTTGCGCTGGAATAACGTGTCAGAGAATTTTTTGTCCCAAAATTGCAATATTTTCCCAGTTTTAAGTATATTTTAATGTAACCCAGGCAAAACAAACGACAAGTCCATTACTTCTTAATCATTTCTATCCAGTGACGTCGTACCGACGAGTTCAAAAGAACAAGAAAGCGACGAATTGTTGTATACCGGTTCGGTCACTCGTTATGGTCCGCAATTAGTTGCCAGCGAGTGGTTAACGCGGCTATACGTTTTAAAATCGTCGACAGGATGACAGAATGACTCGATGTGTAAATCAATTTTTACGTAATAGTGCTTTATTTTTATTTTTATTTTTTTTCTTGGAGGTTTTGTTTTTACGGAAGCGACGTGCATTTATCACGCTGATATGTATGGTGCTTCGTTTCAAGTTTTAAACAGTTCCGACAAAGATCAAAGATGAAATAGTGTGATTAATGGTTGACTTTAATGGTTCATAGGATTTTCCAGCAGCTCGCGATAACGCGACGGCGGAAAACGTGCGTTTACGTTAACCTAACGTGTATCTCAATTTTCTCTTTACGACACTTCGATTGTGAGACGAGCCTAATCTAATTGCAAGGTTAGGTTACTTCTGTGTGATATCGATTGAATTCTTCTGTTGCTGATCAAACAATTTATTCGTCCGATTCTACGAAGGATTGCAGAGTAAATTCTGCCGCTAGTAATTAACAAATACAATTTTCACTCGCAAACTGAGTATTAAATGAACTTAACTCCACCTACTTTGGAGTTAAATGGCGCAATTGTTTTCTTTTTTACTTCGAGATGAACGAAGTTTCAATTCATTGTAACAAATGAAGATTTCACGATTTAAATTACAAAATTATTTTCGTTTGAAGTACAAGTAAATTCTTCATTTTCTTGGTCCCTTTTTCCAATGAAATGGACTTATTTCGAAATAAATGATCCAAATTTATAAGACGACAAGTCAATTCGTCGCAATGACCAGAACAAAAATTCTACGCTAAAAACAGTGGAGAAAGTCAGCATCGAGGTATTATGTTCAACGCCCTTTTCGGACGCGAAATAATTTATAGCGGTCTCGTTCGGTCCAATTTGCCCGTCAATTGACTCGACAGATGACATTCGTCGAATTTATTCGGAGCCCGGCCGCGCATTAATTTCACCACGGGGAACAGGACCGTGATTATTTTTAATTGGAGCTAAACGAGATGGCCGCCTGTCGATCGTTTTTCTTTTTTTTTTTTCGACTCGATCCTTTGCTCGCCAAAGAAACGGGCAAACGGGTTGCGCGAAAATTGCCTCGGGAACGAAACGCTGTTAATTGTTAACGAGATAAAGTGGCATGAATCCTCTGTAAACTATCCGCGAACGTGGTAATTTTTGGTAAGTGTACTTGTGAATTATTAAAAGGCTGGATGATCGCGAAAGGCAAATGTAATTCAGAGCGACTTGTCGTAATAACGTTGTTAAATATACTGCTCAATTTTATTATTAGATATTACTGTAATCGTGTTAAATATTTTTGTTAAATGTCAGTGTGGCGTTGTTGCTAAATTTGATTATCAATCTCTTGCGCTGGAATGACGTGCCACGCACGTCGAGGATTTTTTGTCCCAAATTGCAACAGTTTCTGAGTTTTAAATATATTTAAATGTAACCCAGGCAAAACAAATGATAAGTTTGTTACTTCTTAATCATTTCCAGTAATATCGTACCGATGAGTATAAAAGAAAAAGAAAGCGACGAATCGCGGTCACTCGTTATGGTCCGCGAACCAGTTGCCAGTGCAAGGGGTTAAATACAAGCACTGAATATTACATACTTTTGACAAACAACGAAATAAACCTGTGATTTCTGCAATGTCCAGTTGACAGCGGAACGAGCGCAGAAAATATACCGCCAACTGAACACAAGTCTTTCGTTGAATGACAACCTAAAAAGAACGAAGAATCAATCCGAAATACACTCTCTAAGCTCCAAGTCTTTATAATAAAATTGTCAAGATTCAGTTCCACGTCGTTAATAACCTACACGAATGATTGACGCGACTTTAAACTTTGAAATGAAATAAAAAGAAAAAAAAAAAAAATAAAAAATAAAAAAGAAAGAAAGGAAAAATGAAATAACTTCGCTAGAAACAAATATCGCATCAACAGTCCGCAGAAAATTGTATTACTCTCTCGAGAGTTCGAGTACTGAATCTCTCAGAGTATGATTCTCGTCCTCGTTTCAACCCCTAATCCATCGCCACTTCTTCAATTTCACCGATTCCCACATTCGCTATGCCATGCTACAGAGGAACGCGATCACGAATAGCGAAACGAACCATCCAGGGTCCACCTGGCGAATTAGCCCGGTCGCGAAAACATCATTTTCTGCTGGAAACTGGGCGGATCGATGGTGCGTGGGTGGCGCTCGATTGAAGTGGCAGCTACCGATGGGGATAATAACACGGTGGGTCCGCGAAAACGAGTTAACGCCACGGACACAGGGGCGCTTATGGTCGCGATGGTTCCACTATGACGCTCGAAACGTGCCGATTCTATTTCTGCCCGAGTCGTTCCCATTCATTAAACGACCACGACGACGACATGACACGAGACATAGGGCGAAAATTGAGATTCCGACTTGGCCCAACCAATCTTGGATGGCCACTTCACTTCAACTTGTACATACGTGCACGTGCACGTGCATGTGGTGCATGTTCATCTGGTATAGCCAGTAGTTAAATTATGCGACAGGAACTGGAAGACTGAGCTATTCTCGAGCGTTGGTAATCGATGGTATGGATGGTATCGCTTTATAATGATAATTTTATGGTGTTTTGCAACCCGTAAGTATAAACAGGGTGTTTCGTAACTTGTGGGGCTTACTTTGGAAGCTGATTGTACGCTTAAAAATAATGGGAAAAAAGTCATATAAATATATATGTCCTATCTGTCTTCGTTTATGAGATGTAATGAATTTTCTGTTTTAATTACTTTTACAAAAGATGCTCGAAATGACCACCTTGCATTTGAAGACAAGCCTGCACGCGTCTTGTCATTTATGGTGTTTCTTGAATTTGTCGGAAGCCTTGCTCTATTTTATTTCGTAGTATTTCAACATGTTCAATCGATGTTGCGTACACAATAGATTTTAAATGTCCCCACAAATGAAAATCTAATGGATTCGAATCCGGAGAACGAGCAGGCCATGCAATAAGACCTCCACGACCGATCCATTTATTTGCAAAGTGTTGATTTAAAAATTGCCTAGCCACTCGGCTAAAATGCGGCGGAGCTGCATCATGCATAAACCGCATACGAAGTCTAATATCGACTGGAACTTCCTCTAATATTTCGTGTAAACGCGTGCTCAAAAAATCAACGTACTTTGTGCCTGTTAGTTTTCCATCAAGAAAAAAAGGCCCAATTAAAAATTTATCAATTATTCCTGCCCATACGTTTAAACTAAACTGGTGTCGATGTCTTGAATGCACAATAACATGTGGGTTTTCTTCATCCCAATTATGATTATTATGAAAATTGAATATACCATCCTTGGTAAAACTAGCTTACTAGAGTTTGCTCTGTTTATAAAATTCATTATATCTCACAAACGAAGACAGATGGGACATATATTTGTATGACTTTTTTTTTATTATTTTTAGGCGTACAATCAGTTCCCGAAGTGTGTCCCACAAGTTACAAAAAACACCCTATATATATAAGGTGGCCACTGAAAAACTGAACAGTTTGAAAAACTCATAACTTGTTCATTCTCTTTTCTTTTCTGTAGGTTACAAAAGAAATACTGAAAAAAATTCATTAGTTACATTTCCAAATAAAATAATAGAAAACTTAAAAAAACATGTGTAAAATTTCGTAAAAGTTATTTTTCTTTTACACCATTCTTTCAGTAACCACTCTATATAAATAACGCATGTTCGTCTGGTAGCAATAGTTGGCCAGCAATCGAATTATGCGATAGAAATTGAAAGATTCAGTTATTCCGGGATGAAAATGGAGTTTGCAATCAATGATATGGATTGTTCTATGTTATAATGGTAATTTTATGATGTTTCACATTCTAGATATCTGTATATAGTGAACGTTCATCTGATATAGCGACCAGTAGGCCAGTAGTTAAATTATACGACAGAAATTGAGAGAGTCGGTTATTATTCCGAGGTGAAAACCGAGTATGCAGTCGATGGTGTGAGTTGTTCCACGTTACAATGGTAATTTTATGGCGTTTCACATTCTAGATATCTATATGTAGTCTGATATAACGATAGTAGGCCAGTAGTTAAATTATGCGACAGAAATTGAGAGAGTCAGTTATCCTGAGGTGAAAACGGAGTCTGCAGTCGATGGCGCGAGGTGTTCAACGTTGTAATGGTAATTTTATGGTGTTTCGCAACTTGTAACTACATATATATATAACGCACGTTCATCCGATACAGCGATAGTTGGCCAATAATTAAACTGTATGACAGAAATTGAGAGAATCGGTGAAAACGGAGTCTGCAATCAATAATACGGGTTGTTTCCTGTTATAATTTTATGGTAGTTTATGGTATTTCGCGATTTGTAGATATACATGTGTAGTGCATGTTCATCTGGTACAGCAATAGTTGGTAAATTATGCTACAGGTATCGAGAGATCGAGCTATTCTGGGGTAAAACCGGAGTCGATAATGAACGATGTGGGTTGTTACAACGGTAATTTTATGGTGCCTCGCAGCTTGCGGATACATAATTCACGTTCATTTAATATAGCGATAATTGGCTGGTACCATGCGACAGAAATTGGAAGATTCAGTCATTCCGAGGTGAAAACAGAGTCTGCAATCGATGGAGCAGATATGTCACGTTGCAATAGTAATTTTATGGTGTTTCGCGATTTGTAGATACCTACATGTAATGCATATTCATCTGATATAAGGATAATTGGCTAGTAAATTATGCGATTTGAAGATTGGGAGATTCCGTTATTCTGGGGTGAAAATGGAGCCTGCAATCGATGATATGGGTTGATATGGGTCGTTATAATGGTAATTTTATGGTATTTCGCGATTGTAGATGTCTATATGTAGTGCATAGTCATCTGGTATAGCGATAATTGGACAGTAGTTAAATTATGTAACAGGAATTGGTATATTGAGCTATTCTAGGTGTCGGTAATCGACAGTGCGGGTTTTTTCACGTATGTATAATAATAATTTTATGGTATTTAGATGTCTGTACGTAGTTCATATTCATCTAGCGATAATTGGCCAGTAGTTCAATTATACAACATTGGAATTGGCAGATTGAACTATTCCAGGGTGAAAACGAAAACTCACAATGTGATGCTAATTTTATGGTGCTTCGTTAATAATATAGTGCTAATTTTATGGTGCTTCGTTAATAATGTAGAGAGGAGACTACAAAGTTATAAGAAAATTTATAAATTTTCAGCGTGACTAATTTCTTTTTGAGAAAAAAAGATAACAAGATAATAAGTTTCTTCTTTTCTCCTTTCTTTGTAAGTTTCGAGACGTTTACAAATTTGTACTCTTTTATTATTTGTTTATCCAAAGATGGAGCGTTTATCACGAAAGAAGGCTACATGATTCGTTTGATAATAAAAATGCCAGAATTCGAGTTTTCCAGAAAATATCTATATCACGCGACTATCACTGAATTATGAAACACAGTGACGTCTAAAGTTGTCCATTTCTAAGCCATGAAATTTCTAGCCCACAATTTTTAAACACTCGATCGAAATTGAATCAGGATTGAAAATTCGAAGGTGATGATAACAAAATAAAAAATTCTCAGTTATTCAGCGGATCGTTAAAAGTATTAAAAAAACAGCGTTTCAGAATCAGGTGAATCAGCTTGCTCGAAGAGCGACGGATGATAAATGATGAAAATGCGGATACGAGGTTCTAATCGATAATGGAATTCTGAGGTCAAATCACGAGCAATTTGATCCGTGGATCATCAATGATGAAGAACCAGAATTCGTGATTTAAGCCAGTTAATGAATCATTCGTTGGTGTGGACATTTAATCGTGGTACCGACACTCGATCTATATTATTTAACGCTGCCAAATTCGTCAGAGCAATGGACTTAAGAATTCATTCTTTTATTATTACTGCAGATGTGTATCATTTTGCCAAAAATGATATCGATTTTTATTTATACGCAGAAACGCGATTTATATATCTATCACAGGTTTGTTCATCTCGATAAATCCCAATTGGAATTATAGTGATTTTATAGAATATTATGGAATATAGTTCTTCGCAAATAATGACCGAGGATGTGAAAAATCAAACTAAAAATTTTGACTTTACGCCAATTAATAAAAGCAACAATTAAGAAAACAGATAAATAGCTACGATCAGAAAATTAACAAACGGTTATGTCCAAGAGGAAATTTCAATCGAATTTTGGAATTCTAGTATCACGGATCAAATAAAAAAAAAAAAGAGAAAGAAAAATGACAGGAATGAATTAAATTAAACAGTAACAAACGTAACAAAGAGGAGAATTTCTCATCGTGAACGTCATCGACAATGCGAAAGAAAAAACGCTTGGGAACGTTCGTTCCGCGTGATGAAAGTTCGAAAAAGTAGAACGTGGTAGATTTTTCTCATCGAGCGTATGGGTCTTCTACGGTTTAATCAATGGGTCATCGATGGATGGATGAACTGAGGCCAGGGGCTATGGAACTCCCGCGTACATTATCGACGAGAGGACGAAATAAAGGCGAACTCGCCTAAAGGTCATTTAACGCTTCGAACTTCATCCGTACATGAAAGTTTTATAGCGCCGTGCAACGTTCCACGATACGCCGCTATTAACTCGCTTTTAGCGGGCATCAAATGACGCGGAATAAGCGAGCGCTTCAACTCGTAATGTCGTGGACCGACGATATTACGGATTAGGGTTCTAAATTGTGTCGTAACTATTCACAGAATTCGTTATAATTTCGAGTAAAAGGAAACTTTAGTTTTTTTTGGTTTTTCGTTCCTCCGAAATAATTAGAAGATAACCTTGTTTCGCAATTTTTTTTTCAAAAGTTATCTATTGAGCAGTATACGCTCGATTAACTTGTCAAAGGAGTAATAATAATAATAATAATAATAATAATAATAATAATAATAATAATAATAATAATAATAATAACAACAACAGGATTGATATTTAAACGACACGCGACAACAATTTTGCAGAAACTGTCGTCAAATTACTGATTGTATCGAGATCTACTATTGACAAGCTCGTGATAAATTCCCATCGGCGATAATTCATTTGACAGACTACAAATGATACGGAGCCAGGCTCGACGGTTCAACGTTTTGAAAGGCAGGCAATTTTTCTTCCACGGGAAAATGAAATGTAAACGTAATGCAAACGTAATACACGCGATGTACAGAAGAATTACTTGCAGTTAGATTCAGCAGATTGAAAATGCGCGTAGAATGGACATAAAATATATCATGAGAGAAGAAGCACTCGTTGTAATACTTGGAGGAGGATACACACAGACACACACACACACAAACAAGAAAACATGTGTTAGTCTAAATACGTACGGGCAAGTAAAAACTGCTATTTATACTGCAAGTGTGACCCATCTCTCGAGTGTTAACGCTCTAAGTTACACGTCGCGACGAAACCTTACCGACGAAACACAATGGCAACACGTGTTCTACGACAAACTGAATGACCGCGACACAATCGGGGGAAACAATGGCAAAACCGTTCTGCTTGCAAGAACGAAAACCTACTCTTCGTTAAATGTACACACACACACACACACACACATAAATTTACTCACACGTGAGCCATATCGTACTCCAGCCGAGAAATTTATCGAGAAACACTGATACGTGTACGAGAAAGAAAAGTAACGTTACACTCGTTTACGTGTGTATCCTCTATCGATTGAACCTGATTAGTATAAATGTTATGTTGTTCCAGAGATACGCTCATACACGCGCGCGCACACACGCACACACGCACACACACTTTGATTTAAATTGCAAACGCGAGTAACTAATTCGAGTACTTCCGCGAGCATATACGTATGTACGTATCGTCACCGCGCACGAGAAACGAGAAACGAGAAACGAGAAACGAGAAACCTACGAGCGAGATCGAGTGTGTACGACTGTGTACAGGGGGGGGGGGGACGAGAAATCTTCGACTTACTCTGTTGATCGCCGACGACACGAAAGGTCGCGTCACTATAACACCACGACGCTGCTCTCTCACCACTCGACTGCCATCCAAATACGCTCCGACACTGGTGGAAAACCACGGGGATACGTGCGATCGTTCTCCTCTCACAATCAGCACAGTTCCATCGTCGTCGAACTTGTTCGTCGTCTTCACACGCGCTCGCGAGACTCGAGCCTCCCGCGGCGAGTCGAGTCGTGTCGTTCACTCGGCTCCGAAACTGAACGATGTCGTACGAAAGATGTGTCACGATAAAAAAGAAAAAAAAAAAAAAAAGAAAAAACAAAAGGAAACGTTGCCGCGAGAAATCTGTTAATCTCGATTGCACGTGGATCGGGAAAAGTCCGATCGACTTTGATCGACGATAAGAAAAATCCCAAATAGACGAGGAGAGACGGGTCACTGATTGACGAGAAACAGGAGAAAAAAAAACGACTTTGTACTTTGTCGTTCGTATATATTGTCGATCGACGATATCTCCCGATTAACGATCGTCCCTACGACGACACTAACGACGGTCGACGTCGAGACGTATGTGCGTAGGTAGAGACGCGATGGCAATAATTGTCCTACGTATGTTGGACGTATGTTGTTCGTCGAAGAAGAAGAAACGCGAAGAGAGTCGCGCACGGGGACGCGCACGTTTCGTCGTGTTTCTCGCGAGGCAAATGTAACAACGTCGCGATGCGAGGCTGGTGTGTGTTGTCAGCTCGCGTCAGGCAGCGCGGTTCGAATGGAGACGCGGCACGTGTGCCGCTGCCTGGTGCTCGTCGACGATCGGCCGCCGCCACCACCACCAGCTGATCATCCGGGAGTGTGGACTGCTCTCTGCCACTGACTCTCTGTGTGGTGTGGCCTGTGCTGACTGACTAACTGCACGGGCGAACAGTTTCTCCGGCAGAGGCTGCCAGAGCGGCAGGAACGGCGGTTCGAATTGCGCCTGCTGGCCCGTGCCTGAGAAAACTCGTGGGGGCGCGGGAGGGGCGGGTTGGGGGTGGGAGGAACACGACGGCGGGGAAACGACGACGACGACGACGACGATGACGACGACGATGACGACGACGACGGCGAGGGCGAGTTTTCACCGGCGGGCTTCTTGACACGTTCCGCTGGTAAGAGGAACCCGCCACCTCACTCGCACACTCCTCGTGCTGCTGAACTTAACGTTCGACGTCTTTCTCCGCGTTTGTTTATACGCGGAAATTTCGCGAGCTACAACGGGGAACGAAACGACCGATTGACACGTTGAGGGCGTCAGCTGGAAGAGGATAACGTGCGTGTTTCATTTTTTTTTATTTCGGAGACGTGCGCGAGGAACTGAAGGTTTCGGGAGTGAAAGAACAGAATCGAGCACGTGACGAGACTGTAAAAACGGATAGATCGCGAAATATCCTTGCCATTCGGTTGTTTACGATCCTCCGAGACGCGCCGCTGTGTCGGAATACGAAATTTTTGGGACAGCTACGGCCAGATGCAGGTCACACAGGGAATTCTGTTGTGTCAGACGTTTCGGTCAAAATTAATCAAAGCATCGAGTTTCTCGACAGACGTCGTCAATTTCCCTAAATTTCTAACCACCCTAAAATATTGAAATATGTTCTCGGAAAGGTGTTTGAACATTTACAACCGGAAAATTTCTATGAGAAGCACAAAGTCGAAATATTTTTCGCGAGCCGAATCGAAGGAGTCGATGCTTCAATCCACGCGAAAATATCCTATCGAACCGATATAATTAATAGCCCGTGCGCTCGCATTTTTGCGAGATAACTCCGCTAATTTATTGGACCGCCCAGCCTAAGCTCTTCACTCGCGAGAAAAGAAACTTTCCAACTACTCTTTGAAATTTTCCTCACAGCGGGTCGTGTTTTTTCTTCTTTTAATTTTCAAGCAGTCTCTTAGAGATTCTTCGCCGAAGTGAAGCGACGAAAATCTCTGAAAATATTTCTCCATCGCCGTGTCCGCACGCACAAAGCTAATTGATTCCGTTAATATCGCGAACGTGAGTTATTTCGAAGATAATTATTGAACAACAAACGAGACGTAATCGGGATTTTTCGAGCGAATTGACGCTCAATACGTGGACAACGTTTCTATCTCGCTATCTTCCCTGAGCGTAATTTATATTTTAATTGTGACATTGAGAATCGAAGAAATTAAGTTTCGTCTCTTTAGCTGTATTTCGTAAAAATTATAATAATATATATAAATAGAAATTATATAATATATAAATGTATGTAATTTCACAGAAATTATAATAATATATAAATGTATATAATTTCACAGAAATTATAATAATATATAAATGTATGTAATTTCACAGAAATTATAATAATATATAAATATATGTAATTTCACAGAAATTATAATAATATATAAATGTATGTAATTTCACAGAAATTATAATAATATATAAATGTATATAATTTCACAGAAATTATAATAATATATAAATGTATATAATTTCACAGAAATTATAATAATATATAAATATATGTAATTTCACAGAAATTATAATAATATATAAATGTATATAATTTCACAGAAATTATAATAATATATAAATATATGTAATTTCACAGAAATTATAATAATATATAAATGTATATAATTTCACAGAAATTATAATAATATATAAATATATGTAATTTCACAGAAATTATAATAATATATAAATATATGTAATTTCACAGAAATTATAATAATATATAATTTCAACTTGCATAAAAATCCTTTAAAAAGTTCTTCAATAATTGCTCCTAACAAATAGCTGATTGCAATTCGATTGGAACGTAAATGAATGAGATCAATGAGTCAGTCCGTTTAACGATATTCAAAGGAAAAATGTATCGCAGTTGTGCACCGTAATTCAAGTTAACAATTTCGCGTAATTTCCACCTAGAGAACTAGAAACGTGGAAAAACACTGAAGAGATACTAAATCTTCTTGATCTTCAGAGGCGAGCTTGTGCTCGAGTAATTTGCGTTTTGTTATTTATCGCTCGGGCTCCGGGTATATTTGAAAATCCTTTCGTTGGGAAAAATTGCATGAGCGAGTTGGATTTCACGTGGCTGTAAACTTCCACCGGGCGTGGAAGATCTCTTTCATTTACTGTGGATTTTATTTTAAAAACAGCGTTACGTCGGAAGAAATATTGTTCGTTTATTATTCTCCTTGTTATTCCTCTGCCTTTCGAAAATACCGCTTCCCTATGTTGCTTCCTGTTTCGTTCGTCATTTGCAAGTAATTAAATAGAAATATTGCTGCATTTAGTCGAGACGAGATAATCTCTTTCACATTAGCTAGAGAAATCCAGTTCCTCGACAAATTGGGATTCGATCGTTTGAATCTTGATGTCAATCTTGAATCTTGACGGAGAAGTGAAAAAAAATTCAATGTCTCGCTACTCTACAACGTAATCCATTGTTTGTTTGAAAAAAAAAAAAAAAAAAGAAAAACGAAGGTTGAAGAAAGAAAGTTCGATGACGAAGTAACAACTTTGAGAAATACTTTATCTAGGGCGTGACAAACGTTGAGAAACTAGGAATTGTCAAAGGCCAGAGTGGCAATGAGATTATTGCGAGCTTGAACCACTTTGCGAGAATTTACCAAAAAGAAAAAAGAGACGAAAATAACAAGTGTCTAACGACTACAGAAAGAACAAGGAAAGAAACACTGTACATACAATGCGGATTTCTTTTAATTTCTCTCAAACTTCTTAAATTAACTCTCCTCCGAAATTAAATTTTACCTCCTCTGAAATTTATCTCAAACGACCAAGTCGTACACGCGTCTATGGAAATAGAAAGATCGTTCAATTTTTGGTTACTCGTCCAACGCCGCATTTTACGACACAGAGTTGAAGCAAGATGTTGAAAGATTCTTGGAAACAATCTTAGAAAGTGGTTCGCAGGCACGCGAGGAACGAAAATGCCACGGTGCATACGTGGCAATGATTAATTTTCATGACGCGGCCGAAACGGAATTGATATGGCCGGTGCGTGGAGTTAACGACGTTCGCTAAATAACAAATTGATCGCACATCGCGCGCTGTCACTGACATATTTCCGATTACAACGGCGACGAATGGACCAAGCGAGCAGAAACCATCGGACGAGGACGATTCGTGGCAATTTACATTGTAACTGATCAAACCGACGAATATGTCTTCGTTCGTGATCGATGCGCCGCCATTCACGCGGAGAGACACGCGTATGAATGTGTCCGTGAATGCGCGTGGATTTTTATTAGAACGAAGCTGGCGTCGTCCGTCACAAGCTTCATAAGCTTGATATCTTTCCACTTCTTTTTTCTTTCCTCTTTCTCCTGAAATACGTTGAGAATGTTCTCTGCGTATTTCGTATTCTAACCGCGCGTGGGATTCCGCGCGAAATTTCTTCGTCGGTGGTGGCATTGTTGGAAATCGATTTCGAAGTAGCGACGAGTACAGGTGCACTCGAATGGCTCCTGGCTAGAGAACTACTTTTGCTTGACTTTGCAAACATTTGCATCGGCGTAATTTTTTTTTTTTTTTTTTTTTTTTGTTCCACTATCTCAGTCAACGGTACAGTCTCTATCGAGTCTCTCGCGAATCTTATCGCCGAGAACGAAGCATTCATTTGCAAAATCGATCATCTTGTAAAATCGCGAACGTCAGACGCGAGTGAAGAAATCTTTTTCTCGAATCAATATCTTTTTCACGAGCCCCCATCGGTTATCGGACTGCAAATCTCTGCTGGAAAAATTGATTACGCTCGATTAAACGTTACTCTGCCATCGACAGCTTCGCGATCGGCAGGAGGAAAAAATTTCGTTGGAAATTTTACCTGCCCTTCTCCTCCTCGATTTTACTCGGATTTTTTTGCTCGACAGCAAAACACCGAGCCATTTATCGTCTCGATTGTCACAGTTTCGATAACAGTTCGTATCGTGTAATGAGTTCTAGTATCGGTGTTTGTCGAATGTTGTTCTTTACCATTTGGAAGAAAGAAAGAGAAAAGAGAACGCGATTGTTTGAACAGCTCTCGTTGATGCAAATAAAGAATAGTTCCAACTATACTGCGGATATTTACATTGTACAATTCCAATTACGACTGAGATCACACTGAGAAGTTGATCTGCTGGGCGTTACTATTCGGCTGTAAGTTTGTTTTCAAGTTCATTTGCATTGCAAATTTAACTATCGTTGTTGTGATAGTTCTCCAACGAGTAACACGAGGAAGGAATTTCTTAAAAAAAGAACTGAAAAAAAAATAGTCGCGAAATAATATACGCGCGAGAGAAGCAAATTTGCAGCGTGCAATACTTTTTGTGTCTTCTTCTTCGACAATGAGAATCTCTCAGCAAAACCTAAAGCACGACCAGAAAAAGAAGAAAGCAAGAGATTCGTAGAAGAAGAAGCGTAGAAACAATCCACGATCAAACAACGTTTTGCAATAGTCGTCTTCTCAATTAGTCGTAACGGGTTTTGAATATCGCGCGATCGACGTTTCAACAATTGCCGGAAATATCGCGATCCTGCATTGTTTATCCTCAATTGGAACGAGCAATTCGCGCGGGAATTCTCCGCAACACACACGCAGCCGGAGAGCTCAATTTGCTTAAATACCAGCTTATTCTACCGCCGGTTAATAAGGATTAAATGATCCCGCAAACGTCGTTCGAGAAACGCATCTTGCGTTTCACGCGGAATATGTATATCGTTCCGTTTCGTCGAACGTCGCCACGAGTCATCCAGTTGACTAATTGACTTTCTCAAGGAGAACAATGGACGCATACGCAAACGAATTCAGTTCTTGTTTTCTTCTTCTTCTTTTTTTTCTCTCTCTCTCTTCCAGCAGTCACGAGCGAATATTTTCTTACTATCCGTTTGTTCCGCGTTAATTACTAGCTGCTGAAGGAACGCAGAGGTCATCGTCGACTCGATGAAATCATGAAATGTTTTTTTTTTTTTTTTTTTTTTTTTTTTTTTACATTTCGAACAATCGTTGCTTTTCAGCTTGATGATGAATTTCTGTAATTTTTGTTTAATTTATCTTTAGTTCATATTTTGTGACCGTAAGAAATCAAATGAAAAACCGTTCGTTTCGAACTTTTTATAAGACTTTCGAATAAAGATTCGAAAAAAATGTATGAAATGCTATTTCGTTGATTTTCTTCCTTTCTATCCTTCTCCCTTTGGAATAATTAAAGTCTAAAGGCGTGTTTTTGAAAAAAAAAAAAAACAAATAAGATTCTCTTAAAATGGAATTGCAAAGAGAATTTGCTTTTCTTGAAACGCTGACGCAATCCTTCGGTCGAAAAATTGCGTAGCAAGCCAGAATAGAAACTCGTTTGTCCGGATAGCACGGATGTTCTGCTTTATCCTCTATGACTACAGCGCATTTCTGCAGTTGCCGCCACGTACGTAATCGAGCGAATAATTGCATCAATGGGCTGCGACTCGCGAGCACCGGCAAAACATTTTCTGCTTTAGTGACGATAATAAATTTCCGAGAAACGATTGCACAAACAAAACTAGACAAACGAGTTTCCAAGTTGGGAAATTCTGCTGTTGCTTTGTCGTTTTCTTTTCTTTTTTTTTTTCTTCTTCTTCTTCCGTTTGCTGAATACTCGGTTAATAAAATCGTATCGACGAAAGAAACAATAGCTGGAACGAGAACGACCACCCAATTCGTTTGCAGATGGCAGCAGCCGAAGCTTCCTGTTTTACCAACCGATTAACAAGTGCACCGTGTTTTATAATCGTCGGGTATCTGGATTTTTCGATATTTTATTTAACTTTATTATTCCCCTCGCGCTGCGAATTAACTCGTATAGACATACGTGTATTAATTTGTTCGAAAATGCACGTAAGCTTTTTTTATTTCTCCAACAATAACCAGGCCTCGTGGGATCGATAATAACGCGAAAGTCACAGTTTATAGTAATTCTGGAAAATGATGATTACATATTTTCGATTTCAAGCGCGGAATTATATACCGGTGAATTAAGATATACGCAATGCAGGGAAATAATGTTCTCCTTTTCTCTCTATTTTTTTTTTTTCCTTTCACGTCGCGATGATAAATTATAGCTCGGAGAGATAATTTATTTCCTTCAGAATGAAACAAAGACAGAGCCGCGCATTGGAAAACAATTAAGCACTGTAATTATATGACTTTTGAAAGGAAAATATTTTCCTTTAGACAGAGAAAGAGAGAGAAAGAGAGACAGAAAAGAAAGGAAGAAACGAACGAAATATCACTGCATAAAGTTAAAGTGTATCCGTTTATAAATATCGCGGGTTATTTCTTTCTTTCTTTCTTTCTTTTTTTTTTCCCCTGTCATATTGCGAACCTTTATGGAAGAAGTAATGGATATTTTTAATATTTTGTAAAATGTGTGGAGCGGTGTACGAATAACAGACAGAAAAGTAACTGGCACATGGCAAATTAGACGAAAGGTTTCCAATTAAACTTCGCGATTGCTTTTTCTGTCGCTCGAATAACTTTCCCAACGTATATCTTATTGGAAAAGTTTCCCTGGACAACGGGAGTTGCAATACCTTTCATATCGTGAATATATTACGCGAGGGAAGAGAGAATGACAAAACACGGGGAAGAAATCGAGAGAAGAAGGAAACTAATAAAATTGAGAACTTTTACTACGTGTTGCATAAAATTGTTAATTCGTAACTCTAGTTAACGAGTAACTCTAGTTAAGAGTAATTGTGTGAGAATAAGCAGAAACAATGAAAGTGATCGGTGGAGAAACAAGCTGAAGAGCCAAGCATCGGCTTGACTTGCCTTTGGTCTGACCAGTGACTGGCCTATTCCACTTCACCTTCTTATTCCGCCGAATCTAACGCTTCTCATTCGAAGAAATTCCATCTCGGATAAAATTCAAATGTAATTTCACAATTTCCATTCCACTGGAGTTGCTCGATTACTTTTGTCACATCTCGGCTGCGAATTTTCTCTTATCGTTGTCTCCCGTAGCCTCGACATTATAATACCCAACGGTTCGTCGCAACGTTTGACCAGGATTGCCAAGAATAAAAATCCCTCTCGAGAGGAGCGTTGAATATGGAGAAAGTCACGCCTGCGAAATATCTTACCCGATATCTCTTCCACTGTCGAATTAACTACAGAACAACGCTTCGCTTCGCGGTCCCGTGCTCATGGAAATGACGCGAGCGTTTACGTAAGAAACGGATTTTATTACAGCGCTCGTTCCGCAAAACGCCGCACAAAGGGAAGAGAGGAGACCAACAGACATAGAGGAAAGAAGGATAGACAGAGAGAGAAAGAGAGAAAAGGAGGGAGAAGGAGGGAGGGAGGGAGAGAGGGAGAGAAGGGTTAGGTGGCTCGAGTTTATAGCGATACACGAGCCTATAAAATCGGGCAGGTTATCGATTGGACTTCTGCCTACTGCAAATCTGGATGTGTGTTCTATTCACCTGGATATATCGGCGGTGTGTCGCGCGATTTGGGTCAGTGGATCACATAACCGCATTTTTTCGCCTGTTCGCGACTCAATTTTTCAATTAAGCGGACGCTGCGGTTCCTCGGGCGGACATACTTTCGCCATTTTCCACCAAAAGAATACCATCTGCTCGACATACACGTTGTCACGTGTAATATTTTAATTCCATTTTCGATTTTTCACAATTCGGTTCGTCTCGAGAGAGAGAGAGAGAGGGAGAGAGTTAATGTCTGATGGCTCGCTTGGAACGCGTCCATGGAAACCAAACGGATTAAACGGACGAACAACTGTTCTCTTGTTGATCGTGAGAAAGCTGGATCGTCTAATTCTCAGCGTTTGCCACTGGTATCTTGATGTGCAGGATTCTCTGCGCCTCGAACGCAAATGAACGTAATTTCAAACCATAAATACTTTTTTAGAATAAAAGAAGAAGGAAACGAATTCGTTTGGAAGACACGTCTGTAAATTAAGATTTTTAACGACAGTTTGCGTCCCGTAGCATCATTTCATGTTAAAATCGAATTGAAACTTAATTATTATAATATGTTATCATGTAATAAATCGAAAATACATTATCATGATAATATGAAATATTTAAACGTCTAATCACTTAACTTTGACTTTCTTGGCAGAGAGAAACCAGTATGTATTTCAAGTATGTAACTTTCGTCAATTGGTGTCAAAGACTTGAAAATCTCCTTAACGATTTCATCGTACGAATGTAAACGTGTAAATATATATATATATATATATACATATATTACGAACAATTTTTATCGCATGAGAAAAGTAGTCGGTTCTTACAAATTGCAGGCGGTTTCAGAGAAAACAGATTGCTTGTAGAGGATTGTACGCGATACTGTGTACACAAAAAAAAGTTGAATTAGTAGCGACGAGATTCTTCTTTTATCGGCTATCGGTGTAATAAAACACAAAGTGTGACACGCCTGCTATCTCGTTACAAGTTTCATTGCATAATTTTTACACGAGGCTGGCAACACGGTATCTTAATAATATAAAACAGGTTAAAGTGCGTCTAGATTTGTTATCCGCAGTAAAATGTACCATGATAGAAAATATAGACAGTGTTTCTACTCCAAAGCTCCAAGCAAATATTTTTTTTTTTACGAATAACATAATTATGTATTTTTATGTACAACTGAAGTTCGATAAACAAATTTATGACACCTGTTACCACTAAATATCTAAAAATGTAACAGTACAACAAATGTGGACGGACCTTTATAGAGGAAGGATAAACAAGCTTATATCTTTCTGTAAATACGTCAATCTTTTCCCCATTCTTCAAACAAAATTCGAGCAATTTTCAGTAATTTATTTTAAAATAAATGTTCTTCAGTGACGTAAAATAAAATTTCAATATTCTCGAGAAGAGAGACGACCGGCTACTTTCCGCTGCTGCCTTCGTAAATCAACAAACAAACAAAGCCCTCTTACGACCGCAAGAAACGAAACGTCTGAAACACCAACGCGGTAATCTCCACTCCAAGCGGAACAGACGCGGAAAAGTCCTCTCATCCCTAACGCGTTCGTGTCGAATCCCCAACAGAGACGGTACCTAACCCGCCATCATCCCCTTGATTCGACCGCTCGAGCGGCCCTCGACACGAAACAATGCTCGCAAGGAAAATCCGCGGCACGAGGACACGCTCGAACACGCGTAACATACACGGTGGAAACGTGTCGCGGTGGCGTTTCCCCAACGAGCCCCAACATCCGTCGTCGTGCTCGATACGCGACCTTAGCCCTGGAAAGCCGGTGATTAATATCGCGGGTCACGTAAGTCCTTAAGTCCGGGATCACGAGACGGGTGAAAGTTACGATTTCGCCGCGTGCCTGAAACGCTTTTTTACCCTTCACGGGGGGTGGGGAGAAAAAAAGAAGAGGAGGAGAGGGATGAAAGAGTTGAAGAGAAGGGAAAGGGTGCCGTCTCCCATAAAACGCGGCCACCTGTATTCAGGTCACGAATTTATGGCACCGTGAAGCTTTAAACCGGCAGCGCCGCCTTCTCACAGAGAAAATTTTATTTTTCCGCGGCATTGAATTAGCGGAATAATTCCGTAAGCGTGGAGATCTTGGAGCGATGTCCACGAGGACAGGATTAAAACGTTATTGTCGACGTTTCTCGTTCGTTTCTTGCTGCGGTGTGTCGTCTTTTGTAAAAGAATAAATTTAAATCAACTAATAACATCAACGAAATTAGACTTCTATAAATGTGTGTAAGTGAATTTTTTTTCTCGCTCGTTTCTTTGTGCGGTGTCTTCTTTTGTAAAAGAACGAATTAACGGATCAATTTATCAAGTAATATTAGCGAGAGAGTTAGAATTCTGAAGCGTAAATAATTATTTTTCCATTCGTCCATTTCGGGGTGTCGTCTTTTGTAAAAGAATAAATCAACAGACAATTTGTCAACTAACGATATTATTATAACATCGTTTCTTTGGAAATACCGGTTTTTCTAAAAGAAAAAGTTTATTAACCAACAGCATTAGCGAATTTAGACTTCTACAGCGTAAGTAATTTTCAAACGTTATGCTCTCTCTATGAAGTATATCGTGCTTTCTCTCTGTCCTTGACTTTCTCGAGTAAAGGCGAAGATAAGAGCTTTCGTTTTCCCGACAAAATCACGAGTTGAAAATTCACAGAGAACGCAGAGTGTCACTTTGAGTATGTTCTTTTCGTGACGGTTCGCGTGTTTCAGAGAGCAATAAAACTGAGAGCCTAAAAAAACTTTTTTCTTTTTTTTCTCCCCGTAACACGGAGATTCGTATCTCAGACGTGAACAGACTGCCCTACGGAAGTTTCACCCGACTTTGAAGAGCAGTTCTCGAGGTAATTTTATCGTGTCCCGATGATTCTGTCAATCCTCGCCTGTATTCCGAACATTTTTAGTCCAGTTTCTCTGGATCACTCGATTCGAAATAATTTTCCAAAGCAAAACCTCTGACTTTTTAAATTCACAATACCCTTCGGATAATAGAAAATTCTGACAATGGAATTTTCCACGTTTCGTCCCCGAAAATTCTACTTTCGATGCGTCTCGAAAATTTCAAGTATATACGAATTTCGAGTATATACGAATATAAGTTCGAGCACTAATTCTATACGCCTAATTTTTTTTTAAATTAAATTACGTCGTGGGGTATATCCGAAAGAAAGAAAAGACGATAATCTTTCGATGAAACGCGAAAGGCTAGGCTACGACCACTTAAGCCAAGAGAAAGATATGCAAAACAGCGTGGTAATACTCGCGTGTAAATTCGTCGCGTGGATTTTCATGCGACGTGACTCAAACAACGTTTTGCAATTTCTTCAACTAGAAGCTTTTTTTTTTTCTCTTCTTTCTTTTTACGTTGTCGCGATTCACGCGAAGTCCGAGGGATTATAATTAAATTCCAGCTAAATGGAAAGCATGTTTGCAAATGTTGTAATGCAAATGTTTGCTTTAAAGCGAAAAGTGTCGTGAAAGAAAGGCGAGGTGAGGAGTTTATCCGCAATTTTTTCAATCGATTCAAGTTGAAAGACACGTAGATAACGAGCGATAACCTCTGGACGCGGCAGATTCGTTCAGAGAGGATAGAATCCGTGTTTGTCGAATGAGTTGACTAGCTTATCCTCGATTCTCGTCAATCGTTTAACGTCTTGTGCTGGAACGACGTATCACGTCAAGAATTTTCCGTCCCAAATTGCAACATTTTCTCAGTTTTATTTAAATGTAATCCAGGCAAAACAAATGATAAGTTTATCACTTCTTAATAATTTCTATTCTCAGTGTGTGTGATACCGATGAGTTCAAAAGAAGAAAAAAGCGACGAATTATTGTATACGATTCGGTCACTCGTTATGGTCCGCAATCAGTTGCCAGCGCAAGTGGTCAATCTTTTGCGCTGAAATGACGTGCCACGTACGTCGAGAATTTTTTGTTCCAAAATTGCAACATTTTCTTAGTTTTAAGTATATTTAAATGTAATCTAGGATAAGTTTATTACCTCTTAATAATTTCTATTCTCAGTGATATTATACCGACGAGATCAAAAGGAAAATAAAGCGACAAATTATTGTATACGATTCGGTCACTCGTTATGGTCCGCGAAACCAGGTGCCAGCGCAAGAGATTAAGTAAGAAACAGGCTCGCGTAAAACAGACTGTCTCGCTAATGGCATCGCTATTTACGAAGTGTTTGCGCACTCTCGAAGCAAGTATTTACCAACGAGATAAATCGACGAGAATCAAGCGTGTCAATGGAGATTACTGGAATTGTGGGAGAGTTGTTTCGGGCAGCGTTGAATATTTCGGATTCTTTCGTTTCGAACAACGTTTACACGCTCGCTACCAAATCACGGCAAACAAACCGTGTTTGAGATGATTCGAATATTTATGAAATCGATTCCTCTGTGACGTATTTAAAAAGAAAGAAAACACTGAGTGACACAAGTGTAAAAATTTATCGATCTGTATTTCGTCTGTAGCAACTTTGTTACACTCTGTAGGAAAACAGATGCACTCGAGCGGGGCAACTGTTCGAGGAGAACACTGTGTACGAATTGTCTTCAAACAGAGGACTATTCTTCTCGCCGCCGTGTCCCGATCGAATGGCGGAACTTCACCAACTCCGTATCGACTTTCAAACTTTCCGGTCTCACGATCGACGACTGTGAAACCTGGCTCATCCTATCTCGGCACGCACCAATTCCTCCCTCGCCGCGAGATCTCATCGTCCGTTAGGGGAACAAAATTGCACGGGACCTGCAATTCGATTCTAGCAAATCTGACAGCAACTGTCGACTAATAATTCTGTCTGTGCATTCTCTCGATCACGAACGAACTCTGGGGATTGCGAAACTTTGCGATCGACGAATATTGCCAGCAGAAAAAGAAAATAAGGAAATAGTCAGCGTCGTAGAACTCTCCTTCGCTGTTGATGATTTTCTTATCAACGATACACAACGAGCGTCGATGGAAGATAAGGCTCGAACGAATGAAACCTAATCCAAACCGAATTTTCGTTCGTTTTCACGCGAGCAATATTTACAGTGCCGATCCGCACAGGGCGACGTAAACGTTTGCCGACGGATTAACCACTTGCACTGGAATGACATGCCACGCACGTCGAGAATTTTTTTCTCCTAAAATTGCAGTATTTTCTCAGTTTTAAGTATGTTTAAGTGTATTTGAATAAAACGAAATAGTCAAAACAAATAATAAATTTATTACTTTTCGATCATTTCTATCCAGTGATATCACATTGACGAGTTCAAAAGAAAAAGAAAGCGACGAATTATTGTATACGGTTTTGGTCACTCGTTATGGTCCGCGAACCAGTTGCCAGCAAAAGAGGTTAACCTCTTGCGCTGGAATGACGTGTTGAGAATTTTTTTAGCATATTTAAATATAACCCAAAAGCAAAATAAGTAATAAATTTATCACTTCTTAATAATTTCTATCTATAATGATATACCGACGAGTTCAAAAGGAAAAGAAAGCGACGAATTGTTGTATACGGTTTTGGTCACTCGTTATGGTCCGCAATCAGTTGCCAGTGCAAGAGGTTAACCTTTGCAAGAATTTTTTTTGTCCCAAAATTGCAATATTTTCTCAAATATATTAATATTAAAACGAAATAGGTAAAACAAATAATAAATTTATTACTTCTCCATAATTTCTATCCCGTGATATCACACCGACGAGTTCAAAAGAAAAAGAAAGCGACAAATTATTGTATACGGTTTCGGTCACTCGTTATGGTCCGCGAACCAGTTGTCAGCGCAATTGGTGAAAAATCACGCCAGGCGTAGAAAAAAATTTATGAGATGATGAAAGTCGAGCAATTTATAGCGAAGAGCATAAATGTTCAAATAGACAAATGAAGAATTGCCGATATTTAACACACAACATCGTAAAAAAAGGATCACACGTATAATCCACTTGGTTTCACTTTAAAGAGCGAAACCTCTACTTTGAGGAGGTTTAGGTTTAGGTTATTGTATACGGTTCGGTCACTCGTTATGGTCCGCAATCAGCTGCCAGTGCAAGAGGTTAATCTTTGCGAGAATTTTTTGAGAAAATTGCAATATTTTCTCAAGTATATTTAAGTAAAACGAAATAGGCAAAACAAATAATAAATTTATTAATTTTCGATCATTTCTATCCAGTGATATCACATTGACGGGTTCAAAAGAGAAAGAAAGCGGCGAATTATTGTGTACGATTTCGGTCACTCGTTATGGTCCGCGAACCAGTTGCCAGCGCAAGTTCAACGACGAGATACAATCGATGCCACGGCTGTGATCGAGCTGCAGAGGGAAGAAAAAGTACGGCCGGATCCGTTCTCGTGACGCATTAAAACGGCGAGTCTCACGCCCTTGACGATTTATACGTTCACGCTGCATTTTGCAAATTAGCCGCTCAACTTGATTAAACCGCCTCGGAGCGATCGAAGAATCGACGACGGTACGTGGCCGGCGTTTCAATCTGTAACCCCGCAGTGAAATTCGAATCCCTCGCGAAAGAACGCCGATACGGTGATTTAATTTAACTACGATCACAGTTGCGGGACGCTTCTTGGGAAAATCAAATTCGTTAGACACTGCGAAGGATAATTCGTCTGGTGAGAAACGTGACTCCGTTACGCCAGTGACGCGTCAGGAAACAGAGGTTGGAAATTTGTGGAAATTATTAGGATATTGATACATTCGTGATTGTGCTTCGTGATGACATCTGGTATGGGAGAGAGGACATAAGAAAGACAGGATTATGTGTGTGTGTGTGTGTGTGTGTGTGATTGATTGGTGTGAAACGAAAGAAGTCAGAAGTTTTAAGAAGACGGTGTAACATGTTTGACGGAGTTATAATAAGAGCTTGCCAGATACCAAAGAGAAAGCAACATTGTATTAACATTAACATAATAAATATATGTTTATGTCGAAGATAAGAAATAAAGCGGCAACTTTACAGAAATACGTGTGTCAGCTTGTAATCCGTCATGTTGCGAGAAGTTTCGCAGTGTTTGGGAAAGTTTTTCCATTCGCTCGGACGGGCGAAAATTATAAAAATGCAGAGGGGTGGGAGGGTGTGTTGCACAGATATGCATACACGTACATCAGAGGGGCGCGGGAAGGCGCGGAGGGGGTTGTGGAATGCAGGGTAAAACCAGATCAATACGGGGCGAAAGCGTACCACGGTCGCGAACCCGCGACACATAAACTAGGAAAAAGGGCAAAATCGAACGGACAGACAGACCGACAGACACGGACCCAGGAAACCGTGACACACGGGTCACGAGGGACTAGACTCGCGTTCAGCCATGATAAATCATCCCCCCTCCCCTCCCCCCTGGTTTTGAAGGACGACCGCCGTCTTTCGATATTTTCATCTCGACTGATTTAACCAAATCTATTTCCGATAAAAACAACCCTTTTCGTATTCTGACCGATTCTCGGCCTCGATTATATTGAAACGCATAACTCGCATGCAGAGGAATTCGTTCGAAATTTTTGTGAAAACTTGCAGAATTAATCTTCTCGCTTGAAGTCACGAGTTGGAAAAAAAAAAAAAAGGAAAGAAATTACACAGAGACTCGTTCGTTTCAATTTCCAACCATCGGACGATATTTAAGACGAAGTGGGAAACGTTTCAATAATAGAACAAACTACGTAAGAACGTTATATCTCTGGTATAACGTTCGCGAAAGTACGTACGACTTTTCAACACGTATCGAGTAATAACGAATGAGGTTTGTCTTCCTATATGAATCACAACTCGAGAAACTTTTGCTGAATTTTTCACCGAATCAATTCCTATTGCAAAGTTTACTTCGTAAGCAGATACGTCGTAAGCAGAGCAATTTTTCAATCGGAGAGACGACAAAGGCATGAAAAATACAAAATCGGAATGTAGAGTAACATCTTTCTCGTGTGATCCTTTGTTTCCAAAATTGTCAGATGTTTGTTCGTTAAATTGGCATGGCAATGACTCTCGTTGCTTTGTAAGGTAAAAGAGAACTATTAATTTTACGTGAGAATCTTAATACGACGAGCAGAATTGTGTATCGAGGGCAGAAATGATTTTTAAAACGATAAAATTTATAGAGTATGAATAATAATCGTACGTGACTCGTTAATGTATAAAACTTAAATGAAATTGTGTATTATAACCTACTGTTATGTATAGAAAATGGTCCGAATTAATATTAAAGATTATTTAAAACATGAACTAAATAACTAGCAAAACATAGTATGGATGTATTAAAACACAATATAGAACGTCATGAATTGTTAAAACGTATAATAACATTGCGTTGTGAATTAATAAAACGAATTAATTATTAAATTTCATTAAATTTCAGTCTCTATGGTACTTCTAAATGTGTTCATCGTGCGCTTTCTTCGTGTTTGCGCCGTTCTTCCACACTTTACGTCGCGTTTCGAACGCAAACTTTTACCATGCTCAAGCTGCCCAAGTGTGCGAAAACAACGAGATTAAAAAAAAAAAAAAGGAAAGAAAAGAAAAAGTTTAAAAATCGAGTCACCGTCCCTTACTTCGCGTAGATTATCTTCCATCCACCTTGCTTCTAAAAACTCTCGTACACTCTATGAATGTTGTAGCGTTTGTTACTTGGCTTATGCTTCCGCGAATGTTTCACAAAACGAACAACATTCAAGTCCAGTGTGGCGCCAGAATTTGCAAAAACGCATTTTCAAACTTGACCGAAGGCTTTGGAATCAGCATCAGAAATTAACTTCCTCATCTTCGTCGAGAAGAGGCTATCTATTGAGTTTACTAATTACGACTGTAGTTTCTCTTTGTCGTGGCGCAATAAAGTCCAGGAATGTACATTTCCTCCATTTTAAAATAGAGAAAGGAGGATCAATGCGTGGATTTAATTTAACGATCTTCCTGGAACCCGTGTATGGCTGGCTGCTCTCTCTCTCTCTCTCTCTCTCTCTCTCTCTCTCTCTCTCTCTCTCTATCGGACCGTTCGATTTACTTTGCCCGGGCTGCTATCTTTTACGATTCCTCGATCTGGTGGCGTTTACGAGCTGTCGACGGCTAATAAAAGCAGCGGCGAAATGATCGACAGGCGCTCGCAAAGAGCCACCAGGCATAAATCCAACGGGGCGTTTTTATTTCCCTTTCGTCTCTCGCGCGTATGGCTACAGCTGTGCACATATACGTACCGTGCACTATAGCCGCAAAGGTCAGTTACTCGATTAATCATGCACCGTTCACGGAACACACCGCCAACGCGATCGCGCGAAATTATAAATCCGTCCATAGCAACATTCATCGATTCGCAGCGCATCAGCTGCCGTTACTTTCACGCCCAGTTCCCACCATTTCGTCATTCCGCGTCATGATCGATTGGATCGACGATCTCATCACGGCGAGAGAGAGTATTGCGCTTTGGATTGT
Source organism: Frieseomelitta varia (assembly GCF_011392965.1). Lineage (NCBI taxonomy): Eukaryota > Metazoa > Arthropoda > Insecta > Hymenoptera > Apidae > Frieseomelitta > Frieseomelitta varia. The sequence continues at coordinate 1,021,019 of NW_025109956.1, forward strand.
TTTAATAATCCAATAATCAGAATCGATGGAACATTTCATTTGCTTCTTTCTTCGGAAAGAATGGGAAATTTATTTGTTTTGGTAGTGAAAGGTGCTTTCCTAGCAGTGTCCACAGAATTTTTTTTAAAGGAACGACATTCAAACGCCTCTTTAGGAATTTTTCAACCCCGTGGAACATTCTCTTTGCTTTCGCCGAGTAAAGGGAAATATTGCTTTTCTTTCGTCGTCGCGGAAGGAAGGTTTTCACAGCGTTTCTTTCTCGGATGATTTAGGGGGGACTTTAGAATTTACGGTCGTTAATGCGGTGGTTTTCAAAGCTTTTACCACGACGCGCTTAATTGTGCGGTAGAATTGAATGTAAAATCTTCGCGACTGCCTCAAATTAACTAGTGAGACGATTATAGTAACATCCACAAATTGTACAAAACGTGTATAGCGAGTTTTACATTTACATTGTTGGATATGTCTAATTATTATTTCAATATTTCAACGCTTGCAGAAAGCTGTAGTTTACGAAAAGAAAAAGAACACAGTTTGAACTACGTTTATCAAGCACACTTACCCTAAAGCTATTTCGATTCCTTCTCTCATTGCTTTCTCGATACAAATGAAAAAAAAATGATTCGTGAAACGTCCTTCGATGACCGAGGTCTTCGCCTATAGCCTAATTATCTCGCATATAGATTTGCTTTGCGACAACAGCTACCGAAACGACGCACAATTTCCCATAGCTGGTGGTATAAGCTGTCTAAATGTCACACTTGTTTTTCAACCCTCCAATATCAAAGCCAGTAAAATAATATTGAACGACAGAGCCAACAGAAAGACACGTTGTTAAAAAACGAGAAACGTATTTCAGTAAATTAGATCATTAAGATCTGGAAGTTTAAATCCAATTGTTACGTGTTGGGTATCACTAGTGGATTAAACACCCTAAACTCGACGTAATCTAATTTAAACCTAACGTAAATGGTCGTGGTCATTTGTGTCCCATAACCTGAACTGAGGATTAAGCTACAGAACTGCCACGCGTTGATAAATTTGAGAAACGTCACGTGACAAAGCTCCGGGATATTTCGAATATCAAGATCTATCGATTTCATTTCAGTTAACCCTCCTCCTAGATTAATCTCCCAAGCGTTATCCTCTATTTACACAAAAGTTGGAAAACATTGATGGAAAATTCGCGAAATAATTCTCGAATATATACAGGGTGTTTCGTAACTTGTGGGAGCCACTTCGGGAGCTGATTGTAGGCCTAAAAATAATGAAAAAACGTGATACAAATATATGTCCTATCTCTCTTCGTTTATGAGATATAATGAATTTTCTGTTTCAATTACTTTTTTTACAAAAAATGCTCGAAATGACCACCTGGCATTTGAAGACAAGCCTGCATGTGTCTTGTCATTCATCTGGTTACTTTCTCTATCATTCATGGTGTTTCTCGAATTTGTCGGAAGCCTTGCTCTATTCTATTTCGTAGTATTTCAGCATTTTCAATCGATGTTGCGTATACAATAGATTTTAAATGTCCCCACAAATGAGAATCTAATGGATCGAATCCGGAGAACGAGCAGGCCATGCAATAGGACCTCCACCACCGATCCATTTATTCGCAAAGTGTTGATTTAAAAATTGCCTAGCCACTCGGTTAAAATGCGGCGGAGATTCATCATGCATAAACCGCGTACGAAGTCTAATATCGACTGGAACTTCCTCTAATATTTCGTGTAAACGCGTGCTCAAAAANATCAACGTATTTTGTGCCTGTTAGTTTTCCATCAAGAAAAAAAGGTCCAATTAAAAATTTATCAATTATTCCTGCCCAACTGGTGTCGATGTCTTGAATGCACAATAACATGTGGGTTTTCTTCATCCCAATTATGGTTATTATGAAAATTGAATATACCATTCCTGGTAAAACTAGCTTACTAGAGTTTGCTCTGTTTATAAAATTCATTGTATCTCATAAACGAAGAGAGATAGGACATATATTTATATGACTTTTTTTCATTATTTTTGGCCGTACAATCAGTTCCCGAAGTGAGTCCCACAAGTTACGTCCCAGAAGTCCCTGTATAAAGGTAGATCATACTCAAAGATAGAACACTCAAGGACGATCTAAAGTCAGTAATTTTATAAAAATATTTGGCTCTCGAATTTTCGCAAGTTTTACGAGCCAACGGAATGTACCATCCTTGGTAAAACTAGCTTACTAGAATTTGCTTTGTTAAATTCATTAATCTCATGAACAAAGACAGATAGGACATATATTTATATGACTTTTTTTCATTATTTTTAGGCGTACAATCAGCTCCCGAAGTGGATTCTACAAGTTACGAAACACCCTGTATGTACATATATAGGGCGTAATTACGAAACGAATATCACGCTGTTCGTAAATACGAAACTTCCAACCAATTTAGCGGAAAACCCAATAACTCGTGCTACTAGAAACACTCTATATTCGTGTAGCCGCGCTACGGAGTCTAGCGTATAATATCGTATAATATCCGACGCCCAACCTAAACCCGATAAACCGAGTTTCTGAACCGGCCTACGACCCTCCGGGCGTATTACGTCGCCCACTTTTCACCATCCACGAGCAACGAAACCCTCCTGTAGCTACGACCCGCCTGGCTCAACCCTCTCAACGTAAACAATCCTGGGTGGCGGAAAGGAAAAAAAAAAGAAAAAAGAAAAAGAAAAATGAGAAAAAGGAGAACGAGCAACGTACGAAGAGAATCGCGTTTCCCCGGGCGACCGACATCCATCAGCTCAGCTCAGAAGAGCGAACGAACGTCCGGCAGGCGTTAGTTGCGATCGATTCGAGCGTGTTCCCAGCGATCAGGAACGCACGTGCCGCGCCGAATAAAGCGTGCTCATCAATCGCTGTCCCGACAAATTGCGCGACTTTATCAACAGATTTCTGCTGGGGTAAAAAAGCGCCCCATCCGGCGCTGGCTCTCGCGCCATTTAAAATTCCCAGGCGTTTCTTTCTCCTTCGAGGTTCTTCAAATACCAAGGTTCATCCCCCTCCCACCTTGTTTCGCCCCTTGGCTGAACGTAGATTTTATTCCTTTTTTTTTTTTTTTTCGGTAGTAGTTTGCACAAGTATCGATCCCTACATGCGTGTGATCAGTACGATTTGTACAGCGTGCGCCCATCGTTGATTACAGCCTCCCCCGGTGTTCCTCGAAACACGCTGCAGACACATTGAAAGCGACAAACAAAGCGCAGTTACGTGTACGCGTACGTACGCTGTGGAAGGAGGATGGAATTTGGGAGTCGGAGCAGAGGTGGCAGAGCTGAACAAAATGAGCTATGTCCTCCCTGCTCGTTCGGTGGAAGAAAGTTCAGTTGTTCCTTTAGAGTCCCTTTAGAGAATTTCTAGTTGGTAATTATTGGAATCTGTAAGATTCTCTCTTTGCGAGGTGAAACAGTCGATCGGCGGGACGGGGAGGGGGGGAGGGGCGTGTAGTTTGAGGGTTCAACTTGTTTCGTTCGAAGTTAGTTTCAGCCGAGAATTGGATCAAATTTCGTGCAGCGTTCCACATTGTTCGTGGGACGTTCTTACTAAATTTGACTGCTCAACACTCTGGACAAACAGAGAAATCAAAATTCCAATTCTCTCGCTTTAGTTTCAAAGAGCGGAACTAAAAAAAAGGTAATTTTAATTTCAATTTCCTGCTTTCGAAGTAACAGCTTAGCTGTCAGACTGCCAATTGTTTCGAAAACCATCGACGTGGTAGGTAAATTTCTATCTAACGGTTTGGGGGAAACAATTGTTTGCGACAGTCCATGGAGCAGATTTCATTCAGCTCTGGCGGCGACGTGTGCAAGCGGAATGAAGCGACAACGAAAAAAATAAATAAATGGTCACGGATGGCTTTATTAAGAAAGACCAATCGGTTTACAGCTGGACGTCTGGAAATCGGTGAGAAACACCAAAAGCACGGGGAGCCGTGTTCGCCCAGCCCACGGAAGCCAGCAGCGACTGCGCGACAACACAGTGTTCGCTCTCAAACAACATACAACAAGCTGCTCTCGGCATACATCAGAGGGTTGTTCTCCTGCTGGTTGGCCGGCTGCGAGGTAACCGAACGTCTCGGCCTCCAAAGTGCCAGCCTGGCCAATCCGTACTTCGTCATCCTCTCCTTCGTCAGATCGCGTTTCTCCTCTAACCGGTTGCTCTGGCTCTGTTGCTCGCCAACTTTCGCCTGCTTGCTGTCTGTGCCAGCGATCACCTGCTCCCCCCGCAGCTCGACATCGTTAGTTCGCACTAAATCGTCCGATCGGTTCACCTCTTCAACGCGTGGCCGATTATCTGGCGCGTCTTGTCGATGCACTTGCGCAAGATGTTACGGAACGACATGTTGAGCAAACTGTCGCGTCCTCCACGTGCGCGAGGAGTCGCAGAACGGACGACGGGAATCGTACAGTGGACTCGGCAAGCAACGACTCGGTTCCATCCAAACGTCGAGATTTCCTCCTTCGCTTCCCTCCTCCACTCGTTCACTCGTTCGGAATTTCGAAGGCTGAGAGGTCAGAACGCTAGAAAGTACGTAGCAAAAATATCTTTCTTTCTTTCTTTCTTTCTTTCTTTCTTTCTTTCTTTCTCTGTCTCTGTTTACTTTTGTAAGCTTCCTCGAGTCTCTATTCTTGGCGTTGAAAGAAATCGGTGTCTTTCGCGATTGATTTAAGCTAGTCGCTACTTTTAAGCTCAGACGAAGAATAAATAACAGCACAGCCAATGATTAATTGTCGGACTTGAACGGAATTGTGTGAACCAACTCTCTCTCCCTTACTCTTTTTCTCTCTCTTTCTTTCTTTCGATGCTTTTCCCTTTCTTTTTCCCTGACCACTTCAACCCCAGCGGGGTAAACTTGAGCCACTTTCACGGCTCTCCACGTCTTCCACGTTTCACCGTCCAGCCGCGAGTGACAGGCCTCGCTTTTTATCGCGGCTATTTTATTGCCAGCACCACGAGCGAGCAACTTTGATACTCGTCGTCTCTGTTTCTCTCTCTCTCTCTCTCTCTCTCTCTCTCTCTCTCTCTTTCCTTGCTTCTTTTCACCCTCGCGCAACCCCCTGGAAACCCAAGCGACTCGCGACGTCGGCCAAGGTATTACAGGCGTCCCGTTGGTAGTCAAGGCACTGGACATGCGCGCTGCGAAAACGAGCCTCCGACATTCTACGACCCGTCGACTCGATCAGGCCAGGAGAATCAGTACAGCTAACTCTCCACGCTTCTTGTCGATGGACGCCTTTCTCTCTCTCTCTCTCTCTCTCTCTCTCTCTTTCTCTCTCTATCTATCTATTTCGCGATTAAAACGCGTGGACGATTTGACAGAGACGATCTAATGAATGCAATTACCAACCCAAGGATGTTCGATGTTGGGAAATTTCGTTCTCCCTTGTGGCGTCGCGTGGCCAGTAACAATATCGATCCCACGTTTACTCTCCTTCGTTCGAGTGTGGTTCGATCATTCGAACGTGGTCCTTGAACGAGGCCCGCTCAAGGATGTTTTCGAAACGAAGCTGCGATTATCGATCTCGCGACGACGACGGCGGCGGCGGCGGCGGCGGCAGCGGCGGTGTGCCCGACCTCTCGCTCCCGAGGAACTCGCTCAATTGACGGTAACAACTACGACAAAGGCTAAATAGAAAAACCCCGCGGCTGGTAGAAAAAACTGAACGGATAGTAAGCTCTGCGTTTTTTTTTTTTTTTCCTCTTTTTGTCATCAAGTTTGTTTCATTCGATTGATCGCGTCCGCTTTTATTTTCTCTTTCTTTCAAGGACGATCTGTCCCTCTGTTCACCTCTGTTTCTCTAGCGTCGATTTCACCAACGAAACGATCGCATGACGCAGCGGACGTATATTGACTGTTTCCTCCTCGAAAAGACGGGCAATTGAGCGAAAGGGTAGAAGAACGAGCCCTAGACGAGCGGTCTCGTGGCTGGCCGCGAGATTAGAACACTGGTATTAACGATGAATGATTATCGAGTCACTTGGTTCACTCAGTCTTAAGGTTTATTATTAACAGTTCGTTCCAGAATTATCCAGGATTTGGACGACGCGCGGTCGTCGTTCCGATCGTTTTCGTTTCGAGAGAACGTGCGATAACTCACTGTCCACTTCTCCTTCTTTATCTCTGGGTGGTCACGTGCTCGCGAGCCGAAGATCGATGGGATTGGTAGCACTGGTTTCGCATCGATTGCCGAGGCCCCAGTTTACGTGAGAAATGGCCACGGCCGGATAATCGATCGGGTCGATGCGAGGCAAGAAGTTCGGCCGTGTATCAACCAAACGGAAATCATTATCGACAGAGTAATGACGGATAATCACAGTTCACCGGTTCGATCGCTCGGCGATAACGTCGGTTCGACCTTGTTCGACGTGGAACCTTAATCAACGGGATCGATTAGCGCGAAGTAAAGTACAGTCACAGTCGCAGCGCTTGATAACCGCGTGTAGGATAGAATCGTGGAAATCGTGAGAGGCGAGCCACGCGATCGATCAACGAGATAGATCCCTCCTCGGATTGCTCTCGGACTCGACGTCGTTCGTCGTGGTAAAAATTGGAACACAGGAATTATTGACAGGGAATCGAGCCGGTCCCCCGTGAAAAACGCTCCTCCTCGCGAGCCCCATCGGAGGAGGGTCTGCGACTCAGCCGCGAGCCAGCAACCGAAAGCCAGGTTTCTTAATCCCGATGCAACCTTCCTTCGTTCTACGATTCTTCGCGTTCCTCGAATACTCCATGGGTTACTCGTCGAGTAATGTTTCGTCCAGTCTACGCGAACCTGCGTGACGTAACCACGAGAAGAGTATCATACTCTCCGTGGAACATCTCATCAGCGACGTCCTCGATTCGGGAAACTATCGATTCGATGGAAGGAATCGCTGCTTGACCCGGTCCACGACTCGGTTTTCCTTTCCCTCGGCTGTTGGTATCGATCCTCCGTTTCGTGGGCCTCTCTTTCTCACTCTCCCCCCCGGTGTGTACAGTGTGTATATGTGTGTGCGCGCGTGTGTATGTGTGGCAGTGTGTGTTGCGTCGCCCCGGAAGGGGGGAAAAAAAAGGCCCGCGTCCGACGCGTCAGCGTCAGCGTCAGCGTCAGCGTCGAGAAGTCCGCCGCGGCGCGCGATCCTCGTGATCGATGTCCAGTCGGTCCCGCGAGTCGCAACCACTCGTGTCGGCGGTGACTTGCGTGTCGCGCCGCGGCACACGTGACTCGAAGGTCATATTCCGGGATCGATAGCGGGAAGCGGGGTTTGGTTTTTTCAGGAGGCCGCACGCCGCTCCCGGAAGCCCGTGCGGCTCTGCTCGTGCCGACGATCGGTTCGCCCTTCGTCTCTCGCGATCGATGACGCACCTCTCTTCTCTGCAGCCCTGTCCACCGGCGGCGGAGGTAGGATTCCCGACGAAAGATTCTCTTCTCGGCAGGCTCGTTCGCGAGGTTTCGCCTCGATCCTCGACGATCCTCTCACGTCCATCTCATGCCTCGAACGCTCCGACGACTGTGCACGATCGACTCGCTGGGGCTGTGCTCGGCGCGACCGTCCGGACGGTTCGATCGAGTCCTGACGGCCATTAGCAGGATCGGACGGGCTCAAGCTTGGCTGGACGGAAACATTTCTTTCCTCCGGTGAGAGACGATCACAGAGTTGCGACGAGCGACGATATCGTTGGCTATTCCGTCGTTGATTCCGGATTGATCGATCACTTTCCTTTCTTCGTCTTTCTTCGCCACTGTCTTCGAAAATGTCACCAGTCTACTCCTTCGATTCACCGGATCACCGCGATTCTTCTGGACGACCGGACGACCGCTCCTCCCGACCCTGATATATACGTGTACACGCGGCGAGAAACTCGTCGCTCTCCACGATGACTGCTCCGCGACATCGAGCGGTCCCGCGACTGCGCACACTCGATCTACCCGTTTACCCGAGCCTCGATTTTCCTCTCTCTGGTGCCCTTTCTTTCCGCTCGTCCGTGCTCCCTTTTCGTCGGCCGCTGCATCAAACTGCACACGTTCCCACCCCGGGGCTGGTAGAAACGGCAGGGAGAAAAGATGGCAGTACGGTCATCGACGAGGGAAGGTCGAGGTCCCTCCTCGCTCGAGACGCAAGCAGAAACGCGACAGAGATCCCATTAATTTGTGTAACCAATATTTTCTGAATTTCTCGTCTCTCGCTGCGGTTGCGTCATCGAATGAAGGGGAGGGTTTGGTTTGTTGGACGGATGATCGATGGATTTCACGAAAAGGGTGAATCGCCACCCGGAGCGACGCTCTCGGCGAAAGGGATCAGAATTTCGATTTAACGACGACGTGTCACTTTGGGCTTCGTAACTTCAGGGTTGTGCAACAAAATGAATTTGCCGTGTACCTCGTATCTCGCGAGAAGAATTTTTCTCTCGCCAATTTCGTAAGATTCAAGTATCGTAATCGATCCTCGGCTAAATATAATTCCGATGTAACGCCAATAAACAGACAGAGCGTAGAACAGGCTGAGCCTGTTTCCGCGAAATGAAATATCTCAACGTCGACGACAATGGAAATCCAGCCCGATAATTACACCCTTGTTTCACGAAATCGAGAGTGACCATCGAGTATATTTCATCCGGTGGTCTCTCTCTCTCTCTCTCTGTCCGTACAGAAATTTTCTTTTGTCTAGCATCGAGTGGCTCTCTTCTGCTCCATTGACTTAAATAACAATGAAAGCGCAAAGGCAACAAGAACCATCGACTTTCTTGCTCCAATTATAGGCGCGCAGCCGGTACACGCTCTCGTCCCATTCGCGAGCCCATTCATCGTCGAAGGCAATATAATTTCCCCAAGGGCAGGCTGGCTTGGTTGCCATTTCCAACGAAAAAACTGCACAACACCGATCCAAGGTTGAACTTCCCCGAACGAGGAACGTACGACGAGGCTCGAACGGAATCGCGACTTCTTATCAGATACCAATTTCCAGCCTGTTTGTTTGTTTGTTCGTTTGTTTTCTGACTGTCGTGTTCTCCGCCAGTCCTCTCTCTCTCTCTCTCTCTCTCTCTCTCTCTCTCTCTCTCTCTCTCTGTACTATCGCTTTATTTCGCGTTTCGTTATCTGCCTATCTGTCTCGTTTCGTTTTGTGGTTATGGACGAGTCGATAAATCAATAAAAATGTTCCGGCACCCCGGCGGTCCCAGGGACTCGATTACGGCGGACAATGAGGAACAGCGGTGGAAACGGAACAGGCGAAATTCCATGGCCGAGAGGTACAGTGTACACGGGCGAGAGCGTGCTGAATATGTTGAGTCAGATTTATAAATAAACCGGGCGTTATCAGATGCCCGGTCTGACGGGCTATTTTAAGATATCGACCAATCAGTGTTAAGGTCAAGCACGCCCACGATCACTCGAGGACTATCGAAATTTATCCAGAAACCCCGTCCATCTTCCCCTTACCTCCCTCCCTACCCTTCGGCTTCTCCGCGAGCTCGATTAATATCGCGTTCGAATGCGTGAAATTGTTCGATGACCAACAGGCGAACAGGGAAATAGCGACAAGCTATTCTCGCGAGTTTTTCGCAACGTGCGTGGCCACGGGGGAAAAGAGAGAGAGAGAGAGAGAGACTCGCGAATTTAATATTTTCCTTTTTTTTCCTCTTTTTTCTTTTTTTTTTTCCTTTTCTTTGTTTGTTTGCCTTCGACTTTGCGGAGTATTTTTACTCAACCCCCGTCGTTCCGTTTCAAAAACATCGATTGTGTCACGGGGCGAGTCTGTCACGCCACTGGTTCTTTCTCCTTTTGCGAGACCGCGCACGGGTTCGCCGTCTATTTTTAAAAGGCTTACCGTTTCCGAGCCTAACAGGTTGTTCCCCGTTTTATCTGCGTCACGTTAAAATATTACCACCCCCTTTTTGGCCATCGAGCGACGTTTCGCCGCACGTTTCCCTTCGAACGTTGTTCTACTCTCTACCACTTCCGTTTCGGAGTCATCGCTAATTGCTTACAGCAACTGCGTGAAAGAATAATTGAAAAAAAAAAGAAGAAGAAAACACCGGCTCGAATTTTCAATTTTCCAGGCAAATTGGAGAAGCGTAAAAATGTAGAAAATTGAAGGAATTCAATTTCCGCGCGTTTAACGACCACTGTCGGCGCTTTAATTGGAGAAATTTGAGTTTCTAGAAACGAGTTGCCGTTCGAAACGGGGCGATTCGAAATTGAGAAACGAGCCAGAGTGGCAGCGATAAGGAATTCTGTCGCAATCGGAATTTGTCAGAACGCACATGTATCCTACTGACTATGCCACTCAACTGTCCCATCGTTGCTGGAATTAATTTTCGCGAAAAGCTAATAGAGTAACCCGCGTTACGTCACCGATTCGGTAAGCGTTTCTTTTACGTAACGCGAAAATCGGATGCAATTTTCGAAATGACACAACGGCGAAATATTGAAATACACAACTCCTCGATCACTCGTGCAACTAGATTAGTCATTTGTTCGGTTTATATTTCGTCTTTAACCAAATTTAAAATAAAATGGAACACGAATATGTACGTACGTCCAAGTGTATTATTCGACGAACTGACGTTAATATTGTAATTCCTTAAAAAGGAAGTTTGTTAGTTTTTCATCTTCACAGAAAATAGTATTCGCCGTCATTCTCGATTCATTAATCCTTGTAATTCGTACAGTACTTTGCCAATAATAATCGAGGAATGTTGTCATCACGCACATGTACTTTCACGTTTCAAGGGCTTTGCTGTCAGATTTCAGAAATTTTTGGCAAAAGTTTCAAGCAAAGTTTTTCCCGTGCGTTCTTAAACGCCAGAAATTTCGGAATTTAACTTGCAAAAAAGAAAAGGGCTGCTGAATCATCGAGAGGATTATAATCCACAAATTATCGTATATCGCGTCGTTACTGTCCAATATTATTGCAAATCCGAAAATAAATGTCTACCAAATAATCTGCCAATTAACTTCCAAACATGTATTCAACTATAGTACATAAACTGCCAGAATGGTCAAAGTGACCAACTTATAATTGACTGTTACGTACTTTATACACGTGAAATAGCGTGTCGCGAGAGATTTGAAATGACTTTTCTTACGTCTTTCTCTCCATACTTTTTATACTTTCGCGTCAAATATTATTACAAAACCGAAAATAAAAATCTGCCAATTAACTTCCAAATATGTGTTTCAACACTAAAACTGCCAAAATGGTCAAAATGATCAATTTATAATTGGCTCTTACGTACTTTATATACGTGAAATAGTATATTATTAGAGATTTAAAATAATTTTTCTTGGGTCCTCCTCTCCATGCTTTTTATATTTTCGCATCAAATATTATTAAAAATTCGAAAATAAAAATCTACCAATTAACTTCCAAAAATGTGTTTCAACACTAAAACTGCCAAAATGGTCAAAATGATCAATTTATAATTAGCTCTTACGTATTTTATATACGTGAAATAGTATATTATTAGAGATTTAAAATAATTTTTCTTGTCCTCCTCTCCATACTTTTTATACTTTCGCGTCAAATATTATTAAAAATTCGAAAATAAAAATCTACCAATTAACTTCCAAAAATCTGTTTCAACATTAAAACTACCAGAATGGTCAAAATGATCAATTTATAATTGGCTCTTACGTACTTTATATACGTGAAATAGTATATTATTAGAGATTTAAAATAATTTTTCTTGTCCTCCTCTTCATACTTTTTATACTTTCGCGTCAAATATTATTAAAAATTCGAAAATAAAAATCTACCAATTAACTTTCAAAAATGTGTTTCAACATTAAAACTACCAGAATGGTCAAAATGACCAATTTATAATTGGCTCTTACGTACTTTATATACGTATTATTAAAGATTTAAAATCCTTGTGCACACATTAATGTCCCCGATGGAAAATTGTTATGCTCCGATCGATAGTTCCTTCTTCCCACGTAATTTCATCAGTGATCGAAAATTTCCTAAGAAAAAAAAATCGTGCCCGATGGAAAAAAAAGAAACAAGAGACGAGAGATTCTCGGGGAAACTCCAGTGATTCGAAGAACGGGAAAAATTCGACGCTGTGCCGCTACGCGAGGAAAAGGCCTCTTCGCGTCGCGCGGAATTACGTAACGTCGCGAACGTTGCCGATTCGCGTTTCTCATGGTAACGCGTCTGGTCGTCTATCGTCTATCGGAGTGTGACCCGGTTTCGAAATGCGTCCTGCACTTTTACTTTTCATCAATCACGAGGCTTCGAAGCCTCGGGAGCGATCTTCGGTGGCGATCGGGGCTCGCGAGACGCGGGCTGTGTGGCCCGCGTCTGAAAAAGAGAAAAAAAAAAAAAGAAGAAGAAAAAGGTCGGACAGAAGCGAGCAGAAGCGGCGACTAATGAATCTTGGCGAGGCGAAACGGGAGCAAGAGAAACGGCCCCCGTCGCGATAGAAACGTGACGGAGAGAAGCAGAGGCGGCCCTCGTGGAAATTGGAAACATGGCAGTGGCGCTATCGCGCGGTCGGCGGCGCAACTCGCGGCGAGGGGGTGAGGGTGGCCAAGCAAGGGGTGACATCTAGTCTAGCGGGGAAATATTGACCGTAAAAATGGCGTCAAGCCGCGAGGAGAGGGGGCGAAGATATGCGAATGGAATTCCCATCGATGGTGAACGATGACGCGTGATGATCCCACGAAATTTCATTGTTCCCGTGGCATTTCCGTTCGCCGGATATACACGAACTCGAAACAAGCCTCCGAGTACTTGTCCGAGGCTTGCCCGCGAGCTCGCCGAGTCGAGCTTTTTAAAGGCCAATGGGAGATTGAATTCATTAGAGGAATACGATTAGCACGTGACTGATGAACGATTCCTGGATTCTGGAATTCACGGTGGAAATTGGTAATTATCGACGACGCGTAAAGGGATTGGCCGTGGAGCGTTGGTATTGAAATGTCAATGGAACGTTCTAAGGACGTTGTTCCTTTTGGCGAGAATCTTCCTGCTGGAAGGTGTGAGAATTGCTGTACGATTGCACGACGATCGGACTCTTGGAATTTTTTTCTTTTTTCAAATGTTTGGGACTCGCGAAGAATTTCTCCGAGGAAAGAGAAAGTGTTGCTGATGGTGTTGGAAATGTTGTATCGTTAAATGCACGTTGGAACGTTGGAGTTCCTTCCAGAATTCTTTCGCGAAAGATTTGTTTTTGCCGTGCCGAGGACTTTCCATTTAATAAACGTTTGTGAGGAATTTCTTTGAAGAGCCGGCGATTATTAGAATGTTACGTATCGTTAAATGTTCGTCGAATTCCTCCGAGAGAAATTTCTTGTACCCTGTGTGTTCAAACTTCGTTCTCTTTGGCAAATGCCTGTAGAGAATTTTTGAAAAAATAGGGACAGAACGTTATTGATTCGAGTGTCAAACCGTTAAAATTCTCAGACGTTAAAAATGCTGTTGTTCAACGTTCTCTTCATCACACGTCAATTGTTATTCTGGATGTTTCGCGAACGTTAACGAACGAAGTAAATCTCACTCCTTCGTACGAGACACGTGACGGTACACGCTCGAAAAGAAATAAGCTTGCTATTTGAATTATTTTCAACGCGAAATAAGTATGTGAATAAATAAAAAAAAAAAGAAAAAAAAAGGCACCCGCTCCTCGCGAGCGACCGGCCAAGGTTTCTCGTTTCGACGGTGACCTACATATTTTCATACTACTTGTGATTTCGTTCGACAATCCCTCTCGATAATGAAGCCGAAACGAAGATGGCAAGCTAGCTTGATTGAATAAACGGTTCGAAAGCAAACAGACTTTTCAAAGTAACTTTGTTTGGACTTACAAGGAAAATGGCCAGGAGGTTTCGAGCTTCTGTGACGGACGCTTTTCATGTTTCGCGGCATGTCGGTTCTCAATTCCATGGCAACTGTACAAAAGGGAAAGAAAAGAGTCAGAATTAATTGGTCACGTTCCACGTTAAACATACAGATTCTTTTGTTTTCTTTTTTTTGCAGCTTAGCGATTTTAACGGCGTGGAAAAGGATTTTTTTTTTTTTCGTCGAATCCCGATTCCTTTCGATTTGCATGTTTGTCCTCGGCGAGGATCGACGTCGAGTTTCACGGAATTTTCAAAGGATAATGACGCTATCTATTAACGAAAATCCTTTGTCCTCCCTGCACGCTCATCGAGGGTAACAATTATCATAGTAAAGCACATTTCAGATACGATAGGAGGCAAATGGAGAAATTTACTTTGCAAAACGAAAGACGAGTTTAATTTATCATTTTGCTTTACAGCTGACGTATCATTTTTTTTTTTTTTTTCCTATTATTTCGATTAAATCTTAAACTCAATCGAGATTCTCCCTGCGGAAGACAAGGTGGAAATTTCAGTTTCACGAAAGTTAGAGTATCATGGATTATCGCTTTTTTCGAAAAAATTGCCGCCAGAACTGCTGTTTTCAGATATCTGTGCAACGATTGCGCGTTTCAAACGACACGTCGAATGTATCGCGACATTTTGTCATTGGTAGTTTTCTTTTTCAAATAGTCGTGAAAAATTGACGAAACGTAGTTGCTCGAAGTAAATTGGATCGTCAACGATATCGCATGCACATAATGCAATAGATATTTCCACCAGTGTAGCGCAGTTTGTTACGTAACCGCGTGGCGGGGCTCATCGTGTTACACATAACACGAGCGTTTAAGACAGCAATTTAGAAGAAAGAGGAGCGGCGAGAGACGCGGCGGGGAAAACATGATCGGGGAGGGGAAAAAAAACTCGATCTTTATGGAAGGCGCAGTTTCTGGGAGAGCACGTGTCACTCGATCGCGGCGCGAGTTATCGATTCGTTTGGCGCACATGCTGTTCATTGTGACCGTTTCCCGGAACGAATCCCAGAAGAAACCCGTAAAGCAACCCTTTTCAAACCCGAGAAAGCCAACTGCTGGAATCGAACTCCTTGCTCGCGATAAATTCGTCGATCAAACTGATAACAAAGAGACGTAATAACTTCCCTTATTTTTCCGTGGAGGAAAAAAACGAAAACGAACAAAAAAAAAAAAAAAAAAGAAAGGAAGAAAGAAACTGCAGCGACGATTCACGAGGAAAACAGTCGGAGCCGCGGACAAAGCTTTGGCGCGTGTTTTCGACGTATTTTCGTCCATTCTAAGTCGTTCTCTCGTCGGAAAATCAGCAACGTTCGACGAACCATTTCTCGCAGGCAACTTTAGATGGAGAAAATTTCCATAGAAATTCTTCGAGACGAGCGCATCTCCGAGCAAAGAGAGAGAGAGAGAGAGAGAGAGATCGTACGGTTCGACGAACGAGGCAAAAGACCACGAACCACAAACACATACACACACACACACACTGTGATTTCTTCTGAAGAGATGCGTGTGTACGAGGCCGTGCATCATAAGGAACGCAAACGCGAGAAAGAGAGGCATGGGCGCTTAAATAATTCATTAGTCGACGAGCAGAGATTTGCATTGTGGCGAGGAGGTACACTAGCGGATCGGTGGACGAAGGAGCAAGCAAATGAATTAAGCACTCGAGCTCGCTCCGGGGAGAGAAAGAATGTCGGATGGCAGACGAAACGTGTACAAAAGATACGTACTTTACGCTGTACAAAGGTATTTCATATATTTATTTCGGGCCAGAACTTGTTGACTTTGTGAAAATTTGTGGCAAATTTATATCATAACTAGCGACTGCTTGACATATAATGAATTATACTTTTGATAATTGTTAAACACATATAAAGGTAGTATCCTTATTTTTGACCATTTTCGAATCTCCTGAATTTGTTAACTTTGTGAAAATTTTTGGCAAGTTTATATCGTGATTAGCGGCTGCCTGAAGTGTAACGAATTATATTTTTGTCAATTGTTAAAACGTATACAAAGGTATCATTATTTCTGACCATTTTCAAATTTCCTGAATTTGTTAACTTTATGAAAATTTTTGGTAAGTTTATATCGTGATTAACAACTGCTTAAAATATAATGAGTTACATACTTTTGTCAATTGTTAAATGTATTCTATGACCATTTTCAAATCTGCTTGTTAACTTTGTGAAGTTTCTGATAAATTTATATTGTAATTAGCGACTACTCAAAATGAATTATATTTTTATCAATTGTTAAACATATTTAAGGTATCATATTTAAATGTATACTATTTCGGACCATTTTCAAATCTGTTAAACTCGTTGACTTTGTGAAAATTTTTGGTAAATTTATATCATAACTAGCGACTAGCTTAAAATATAGTGAATTATACTTTTGTTAATTGTTAAACACATATAAAGGTAGTATCCTTATTTTTGATCGTTTTCGAATCTCCTGAATTTGTTAACTTTGTGAAATTTTTGGCAAATTTATATCACAACAAGCGACTGCTTAAAATACAATGAATTATACTTTTGTTAATTGCAAAACATACATAAAGGTAGTATCCTTATTTTTGACCATTTTCGAATCTCCTGAATTTATTAACTTTGTGAAATTTTTGACAAGTTTATATCGTAATTAGCAGTTTAAAATATAATGAATCATAATGAATTATACTCTTGCCAATTGTTAAACGTATTTGTAAACATTACAAATAAAATAAAAATTCTATATATATATATATATTTAATTATCGTAAAAGTTCATTCAAGCTCCGACGAAATTTTCACGAAAAATACGATCGGTAAGGGACGCGAAGAGTGCGCGTCGCGATTTGCTATTGTTCGAAACTTTAATGAACTTGCGAAACTCGTGTAGCCCGTGTAACACACTTTAATTATCTAAAATGTATCCATTTACAGATTGAATAGAATCACCCTGTATGTGGAAGAAAGTTAGAGAGGATTCGCAGGGCCGCCGCCGCCGACGACGACGACGACGACGAGGCGCGCCACTGTTTTAAGCTTATCAGAAGGCTGAAAATTATAACAGGATGTTCCAAAAACGTTTGCCTCCGCGTAAAGCACGCCACGCGACCCAGAAAAACGGACTCGCGGAACGAGTTTCCCCTTTCTTTTTTTAAGAAGCTTATCGCCAGGAAGGACGATTCGCGAACATTCCCTCCGCGCAAACAAAATTGCTGGACAAAAAGTTCTCTCTCTCTCTCTCTCTCTCTCTCTTCTGTAATATGATTTCTCTCTCTCTTTAATATGATTTCTCTATCTCGAGATATTTCAACTACTCGCTCGGAATTTTTATACGTCACTCTCAAGCTAGAGCGTGCGTTGTTCATTTACCCCCGTCCGACGTTGTAATAAACTAGAGACATTGCTACAGAAACGTGAATTTAAACGTTCTATTTTCTAAGGCAAGGAGGGGGGAGGGGGCACGTGCCTTCCTCGACGTTCTTCGACACTCGTGGAAAATTTCCCCCGCGCAACGAAAGACTTAAAAGCTTCTGGGAATAACAATACATAGACACTACGTATAAAACGATACTAGTATCTCCTTGCAAAATTACGTGCGATAATGTAAGGATCCTATTTTAATATTTCACAAATACCGTTGGATCTTCTTCCTCCGTGAAACGTAACGATCTCATCCTCGATGCTTTTAAATGCGAAATTTTCTATACGCTCTCTGAACGGGTATTTCGAAATTCGATAAATTTCAATAAAATTCACGACGAGGATCCTTATCGAGGGAGAAAAAAAAACCGATGAAAATGTTTCTCGTGTTTTACGCGAACAAATGGAACGATAGAAAAAAAGAAACGATACATCACTCTAAAACAAATATAAAATGGCACGGGACGGAATATCGCGGGCGATTAAAAAATACGTAATGAAACGTATATTAAATCGTCGAGTTGAATGAAACGTTTACGAATCATTTGTAGGATGTTGTTAAAACGTTCTGCTAAATAGAATTTGGTGGCAGTTATTCGAATGTTCATTTAATATTCCATTGCCTAGTTGTTAAAGTCTCCCATCGGAAATATTTCCCGTCAATCTTAAATACTCTCGATGTAATAATTGTAATAATTCTTTGATTGAAAACAAAAACCTCTGTGTGATACATATAAAATATGAAAATATTTTAGTATTTTGAAGATACTGAAGTTGACTTAAAAACTTCTCTGCATATGCGATGACATTTAAAATTTGCAGTTCCAGGTCTTTCTACTGCCTGTTAATTTTTGAAACAGACTTGATCGCGTCGCGATAATATTCTTCAACAATTTTGATGAAACGAAACCGCTCCTGTTGCATAATTTTAGAGTCAAAAAGCATGCTCTGTATTCAGCGACGTGAACAGTCTCACAATCGGTATCAACCGTGTCTTTCGTGAAAAATATTCTTTAGAAATAGAGCTGGAGTGCATTTGAAATTGTAGCTTGATGCGAAGCTCGTTGATTTTTTTTTTTTTTTTTTATATATGGGGATTTAGAGTCGCATCGACTACGAGGTCTTTAGCGACGTGCTGGAATTTTTTCTATATCTGGTCTGGTAGCCGATAACGTTTTCTTGTTGTTTCTGGCAGGTTAGAGCGGTGTTTTGGTTTAATCCTATTTTAATATTTACTTCTTATGTTTCGGTATTTTCTGCATTCATGTAGCATTCGTGTTGGGTGGTGATTTGCAGGTGTTGGTTGCAGAAAGGTGGTTCTGTTTTGTTTAGGAGGTATTCGTGTGTGATCTTGGAGTGTCCGATTCGAAGTCCAGTCATAGCTATCCTTTCTTTTCTGCTTATATTGTTGTTTGGTATCTTTTTAGTAGAAATGATGTGCTATGTCGTGTATTTTGGTTCTATTTGTCGTAGTCCAAATTCTGTTCCATTCTTTTCTTTCCGCTTTAGTCGTTGAAGCTAGTAGGTCTTGGTGTGGGATTGGGATGTTGGCTTCTTTTGTTCGGTCTGTTGTTGCTTCTTTGGCTAAGGAGTCGGCTTTTTCGTTTCCTTCTATTCCTTGGTGTGAGCTCGTTGATTTATTTGTCAAGCTGGCCCAAAGCTCCAAAGGTGCTGGGTCTTCTCTATCTTTCGAAAAACACGACGAGACGACTCGAAAAGCCAAAGCAACAGTGCAACAGTGATGAATGCACTCCTGCGACGATTTGTCCGTTTGTTGTTTAATCCTTTGGCGGACTAGGACTTGAAGATCGTTTGATTTATCTGCGAGTTTCGCACGAACGATGCGAGAGCGACAGGATTCAGGGGGAGAGGAAAGTATTTGAAACATTTCGGCTGATAAATATACGAACGATGAGTGTTTGATTTTTCAGGAAGGCGGTGAGAGAGAGAGAGAGAGAGAGAGAGAGAGAGAGAGAGAGAGAGAGAGAGAGAGAGAGAGAGAGAGGAGAGAGAGGAAAGTTGGGAATGATCGCTCGAGAACTATCGCGCGAACGAATAATGCATGACGACTCGGAGGGTCGTTTTCCACGAGGAGTGCCGGACGAAAGGACTTGAATTTTAATTGTTCCCGCCATCGCCCCGGCTAACTGCTCTTACAACATTTATTTTCAATTTCGCCCAGCCGAGGATCAAATGATAAAACAACGTTTCTCCGATGAATCACGCTGATGGCCAATTGATACCAGAGAGTACACGTCGAACGATATTAAATTATGTCCAAAATAATTCGCAGCATCCAGCCGGCTCGACTTCCATTAAACGAGAGGCACACAATACACATCGTAGAATCGCTATCCGATAAATTCCCCGAGTCTGGGCTGGGAGTGCAGTCCAGATGCCCGAAGAAATAATTCACAGTGCACACCGGAGACCGGACACACGAGTGCACGAGTCCAGGAGGGCAGAAGAGCTTCATTGTCTGGCTCGGAGGGCGCTTGACCTTCCGCAACGTATCGAGCACCAGCTTTCAGTTGGTCTTTGCGCACGGAGGAACCGGGGAGGAAGAGGAGGGTGTCTCGATGTGACCGTGTTAGAGTTTTTCAGAGGAAGAAAGCAAGGAAAAAATGAAAACAAAAGGAAGTAAGTCTACTTTGCGATACAGAGCCATCCCCCCCTCTCTTATATTAGATATTAGATATTGTCCATAACCGAAATGTCGTGCACACACCATTCTCGTTTATAGATGGACAGGTTGAACGTGTAATACACACACACACACACACACGCAAACAAACACACACACACAGGGTGGTATCCACCCCCGACCGTTCTCAGCAGCCCGGTTGCCACCTCGTACGAGGTCGAGCGCCCTTTCGAAATTTGCCGATGGCCAAAGGAGGCCTCGAGGACTGCTTGGCTGACCTCGAATCCGAGATTCTTATCTTTGAACCGAAAGCTCCGGGAAAGACGCCGTTTATCGAACGACAGTACTACTCACGGCCGTCCACGGCCGGTTTTCAATAGAGTGGCGGACTGTACACGTCGACCGCCGTCACCATCCCCGTGGCCCAGAAACCGATTCACAATGAAAATTCTGAAATATAAATATGCCGGGACCCGCCTCTGGCCTCGAGCACGATCGACCACGAACGCTCGATGCGCGCCACCGGTGCTAACGTCGCGACGATCGCGACTAATGTTCCCTGGCGATCGTCGTTGATCGAAGGCAACGCCGGAAGCTAGGAGGACGAGGCAAGTCTCGCGAACCTCGCCAGCTGTCTTTGCTTTCACGTTTCACTCTGCCAGTGGAACAATCGGCCCGGTGAATTTTATATGGCAGAAGTTTGGTTAGACGGAGTAGAGCTCGACTGACTCTCCAAATGTCTGGTGACTTTCCGCTCGCGCGACGACCGTCCAAGTTGCAAAGCAAGTGAATTCTATCGTCGGAGGAGCACCTTCCAACAAACGGCACGAGCAAACGCGACTCGGTACTTTCTTCTATTTACACGCACGTTTCTCCGCGCATTTTTTGTTAAATCATCTTAATCGTAACGCGCGAAAAAGATCCACAGTCTGCAAATTATCAGCTGAAAAGAATTCATCTGGAAGAGAGAATTTTCTAAATGGAAACATTCCATGGAACAGAGAAATACAGAGACGGACAAATTTTAATTCGAGAATTTATATGACCGTAAGAGGGAGGGGGAGGATTCCAGTTTCGCGAGATTAATCCAATTTCGTTCCGCGCCATTTGCCCCGGGCTAATTTTTCAGTTGCTCGGTTTAATCGATGAACAAGACGATACGAAATGTTTATCAGAAAATGAACATCGTTACTGGGGCAGCTGATGCCCGAAAGAGACGTCCGCGTTTCTCCGTGGAGGTTGCCCGCGATATCCGGACGATTGAGTTGTCGCGATAGTTTCCGCGGAATTCAACGAAATAACTTGGTCGATTAGATACACACGGCTGGCGTCAAAATATCGCGCGCTGCCGTCTGCCCGATTCTATCGCGCCGCAGCCACGGATGTGTGAAACGTATCGCGCGTCTTTCTATGGACGCACGATGAATCGAAACCCATTCGAGCCCCGTTACTTTTTCCCTCTCGTTACAATGCCGCCATATGTACATGCATACAGACGTGTAACTATAGCAATGTTATCTTCCGCGTAACAAACTCACAATCAATATTTGACGCGAGGAATTTCCTTGACATTTCGTTAACGCGTCGCGACTCACACGAATCTCCGAATTGAAAGAGTAACGCCTAATGGAAGAGACATTAATCTCTCTAGATCTGTCTGTTCTCTGTGTCTGTTGAGATATTTCTTGGAATGTCCGGCGCGGAAATATTCGCCCTCGCTCCTCGCGAACGTTTGCACTGATTGCGCAACAAAGGAGTTTCAATCTAAAGCCGCGCGACTCGTTCTTCACGCGTAAAGCTCGGCTTCCGCCGACGTGAAAGACCAATGAAACGAGTTGCTCAGTGACACGAGACGCGAGCCGATCTCGTGACAGAGTCGATAAAAATAAAAAAAAGAAAAAAAAGAGTCCAACGAATCGGTGACTCGCAATCGTCCTCGCTGTTTGATCTCGTTACGATTATGATTTCGTTTGGATCTCTACAAAGAGTTCCTGGTGAAGTGCTCTTCTCTCTACCTTTCAGAGTAAAAAAAATTTGTTTAATCTTTTAAACGAATCCTCGTTTAAAAAAAAAAGTGGAGAAACTAATCGACATATTTTCTCACGGCCGTATGAGAACTGAACTTGAAATGTCGAAATGATTTCTCTGATATTAAACCGTTAGCGGACAACGCAAATTAGGCGCATGTTAAGTTTAGATCAGATCTGTGTCAGGTGTACGGCCAGCCTAGGTCCATGCGAGGTCTAGGTCAAGACTAAGGTAGAACTGTGATAGGCCTAGATTATAATCCTCGTTAAGTTCAAATTAGATCCAAGGTATTCTAATTTCGTTACACAGTCTTGAGTCTCGATTAAATCTCCATTGGATTTCTCAAAATCTTCGATGCTCCTCGCATCTCCTCAAACACCGCTTCTGACGATGTTGAAAATGTGAAATTAATCGACTGCAAATTAGCCGCATCGATCCCTTGATTATGCGGTACGTATTACAACGTATTTAAACGTGTGTCGAACTCAGAAGCCAAACTTGACTGAGACATCCGAATCTAGTTGACAACATGTCGGAAACTTTAAAACCTGAATTTGACTCAATTTATCAAAATTCTTGAAATAAAATTCGGAATACTTGAAAGAAAAAATTACAGACGTCGAAAGTCCAACCCTGTTCTTTCTTTTTTTTTTTTTTTTTGTTCTGTTGATAAAAGAAGAAAAATATCAAGTCGTCGGATGAAATTTCGGGAAAGTATTTCCGAATGATCGATCGAAATGGCAACATATCGTTTCTATTACAGGAGAGTTACCTGAACTCGACTGAATTTATTAAAATTCCTGGAATAAAACTTTTGGAAGAAAAAATTACAGATGTCGAAAGTCCAACTTTGTTTTTTTTTCTTTTGTTGATGAAAGAAGAAAAGTACCAAGTCGTCGAATGAAATTTCAGGAAAGTATTTCCAAATGATCGATCGAAATGGCAACATCGCCTCTACCACAGAGGAATTACCTGAACTCGTCTCAATTTATGAAAATTTCTCGAATAAAATTCGATCTTAAAAGAAAAAAATTACAGACATCAAAAGTCCAATCCTGTTTCTTTCTTTTTTTTTTCTTTTGTTGATAAAAGAAGAAAAATATCAAGTCGTCGAATGAAATTTCAGGAAAGTATTTCCGAATGATCGATCGAAATGGCAACATCGTCTTCTAACCATAGAAGAGTTACTTAAACTCGACTCAATTTATTAAAATTCCTGGTCTTGGAAGAAAAGAACACATTACAGACGTCAAAAGTCCAACCCTGTTTCTTTCTTTCTTTGTTGTTGACGAAAGAAGAGATATATCAAGGATAAAATTTCAGAAAAGTACTTCCGAATGATGGCGTTTCTTTGCTACGGAGGAGTCACTCCCGCAGAAATTACGCTGAAAAATCATGAATAAATGCTTGGCTGAAACCGGCAGGCTTTCGCAGAAACGCGATCCGTGTTATACGGCGAGCATCTCTCTCTCTCTGTTTGTGCAATGGAGCTTCGCCTGTCTACACAGGTTACAGTGAGTATGGTGGCACAGTATGGTTCAATGGGCAATAAGTTCACTCGATGCCTCGAGCACACGTCGTGTGTTCGAACCCTCCCGTGCACGTCCGTGTAGGTAATGATGATCTGATTAACGCGCGCCGCACCTTTTATTGCAGATAAACCGATGGAAAACAAAACGAACAATCGAGATGGACGGATTCGAGTGGAGTGGCTAATCATTAAACGCGAACGTTCATCGCGACAGCTGAAAGAATGGTCAACAACAATGGAGCCTGGCTCCGCGCTGTATTGTCCACCATGGTTTAGATTATCGATCTCGTCGCTCGGTAATTATACCGAGGAGTCACGTGAAGCGACAAAAATTCAGCAATTCGTCTCGACGAATAATAAGTCAGGCTAACACGGACGGAATCCGTATCGCTGAGTTGGAAGAACAAACGAAACAAGCATAAATTTTATAATAACATTCTAACAACATAAATTTGTAAATTCCTAAGGAGATTCTTTTAAAGACGAATTAAGAATAATAATCTCTTTGAAAACTTCCTGTGAAATTTCTCTCGAATCTTGTACCTGAGTTATATTTTCATAGAAAAACCAAGCGTGCTTTCAAGCGTTCGTGTATGTACATACGTGTTTCCCACTAGGGCCAAAAGGGTTAACGTCCACGTAAAAATTCGCTCGAAGCACTCGAACGTTGTCGTGATTAAAAAAAAGGGGGCGGAGGGGGAGGAGGCCTGAAACGCTTGTCAAAGCATTTCTTCGTTATCTTTTTCTCTCTTTTTTTTTTTTTTTTAAGCTGATAAAAGTAACGAAGGCGGAAGTTGTTCCTGTAGAAACCCCGTTGAACTCGACTCGGAATAAACACGCGTATGTGTGACCGATCCAGCTGCAAACGCGATTACTCGACCGATTTCATCCGCTGGTCGCGCGGTTGTGCAGCAATTTCCCTAACTCGCGTACAAGTGCCACTTTCGAGCTGGCTGTACAATGTACAAAGGGGGCGAATCACGCCCCCTCTCCCCGTCACCGAAGGGAGAATAAAAGAGCATCTTGCGCCGTTAACGAGAGCCGGGGATGAAAGAAGGAAATGGGAATGCCGGTGAAAATCGAGACACACGTCGTCTCGTTTCGTTTCTATTCAGCCTGATCTTCATCTCGAGCAACAATTTCACCGCGATTCTCTCGCCGTTAATCGTTTCGCGGTATTCTAACACACACAATATTTCTGGGAAATTATTCTCTGCGCACGGAACGATCCGCTGGCTCTTAAAATTAGCGAAAATTCGAGAGCCAAATAATTTTATAAAATTACTGACTTTAGATTATCCCTGAGTGTTCTATCTTCGAGTAAAATCTACCTTTATACAGGTGTTTTCGTAACTTGTGGGGCCCACTTCAGGAGCTAATTGTGCGCCCAAAAATAATGAAAAAAAAGTCATATAAATATATGTCCTATCTGTCTTCGTTTATGAGATACAATGAATTTTATAAACAGAGCAAACTCTAGT
>NW_025109956.1:1047408-1050146 GCF_011392965.1 Frieseomelitta varia
AACAGAAAATTCATTATATCTCATAAACGAAGACAGATAGGACATATATTTATATGACTTTTTTTTCATTATTTTTAGGCGCACAATCAGCTCCCGAAGTCCCACAAGTTACGAAACACCCTGTATAAGAATTCGATCGTTCGGTTCTTATCAATTTTTATGTACGAAGATCTCGATTTTTGACCCCATTTGCTCCACGTCCAGTTAACCATCGGAGACTATTATTGTAGTTCACTATTCAAACGCAGCGGAATAGATATCGAGATGCACTACACATTCGCTTCGCGATTGAAACGTAACAGAATAACGCACATCAATATCGAAATACACGTACCTACACATCAACGTCCGATATCGTGGGTCCGTTATCAGGGAATTCATCTCGCGGCATCGAAAGATACTGATCGTTATTCGACGCGTCAGCTCGTAGCTATTAACGTGTACACGTCTTATCAGTGATCGTTGAAATTATTCAATTAATCATCACCGCCCTCTTTCTAATCGGCGAAACGAACAGCTTTCACGCTTTGTAACAACCGCGATAGACTCGTGATATACGTTTCGGAGACTATAATACGAAAAGTATACGAGTCACGCTGGCGAGTGCTGCAAGCGAAAGTTAACTTAGGCTGAAGGTATAAATCACTTATAATTCAACACGGTGGTTTTGTCCGAGCACGTAAGAGATTTTGTCGCCCATTATGCAGTTATAAATTAAACTGCGAGACAGAAAGGTTAAAAGATGGAGTAACAGAGACCAGCCAGAGAAACCGGCCCAAAATTTTCAATTTTCAGGCATGCAGAGCGTGTAATAAACTATTAATACGACACAACCTGGCGATTATTTATTTTACTATATACAAAATAATTGTGCCTCGAAAAGAATTTTATATCGAAAGCGAGATTTGACGATCATCGAAACGCGAGTTCCTCTTTTCGTCCGATAGAAAATATTCTCCCTCCCCGAGTTAATTCGAACCACTACAGAGAAAAGCTGGGAAAAGCTCATCGCTCTGACAGCGAAATCTCCGTCGCAGGAAGTCATTTCCCTCCTTTGCCACCGTGAGACAAAGGCTGGAAATTGTTAGGATCAGAGTGGAACGAGACAGCGAAACGTACAGGGGACAGAGTCGCGAACAAGATTTATAAGATCGCGGCTCCAAAGACCCTGGACTGCACGCCTCGGATTCACCTCGATCCTTCTTTTCAGCGCGTTAATAGCCGTGCATCTGTGTAAATGGTTGTCGCTTGTCACTGTCGTTAATTAAACAGTGAGATCGTTTCGGAGGGTTCCTCTCGGCCAAACTTTCGCTGTGTTTTTTTTGTCGCCAGAGCAATTTCTTTCGCGAGGTTCGTCCGTTTTCACACTGATTGCTACATCGCTGCCACGCTGTAACTCGTTAAGACGTCTGCTCGAACGATGGCATTTCCTCTTTCCTTGAACGCAGGAAGACACACGTGCGTAGACTTGATAATTGATTAGTGAAAGTTTCAAACCTTCCAGTTTAAGTTACACAGGCGTCCAAATGCCAGAGCGGTGAGAATCCGAAATATCGATTCCACAAGTAAAAATAATATTTCACGCGTAGATGGGCAACGAACGTTATCAAACGCGAAGTACAGTGCTGAAATTTAACGTCTGCGGAGCTGCAGATGTTTCGCTAAAGTCGACAATGACGTCTCCGATTGTTAATGACGTTCGAAGGATTTTAATAAGTATACAATATTATTTTAATAAGTGTACAAGGTTATAAAAAAGAAAATGTTTCTCTACACGCTTGATATGGCAGAGGATACGGAAACTATCTTTTAAATTTACACAAATGTTAAAGCGAAGAATAAATATTCATTTTTTCGTCGCGTTGAATCTCATTCAATTCGTATTGAGGTCAAGAGGTTAAGGCACGTGCACCGCCATTACAAATTCCAAGGAATACGAATTGCAACGACTCGAATCTTTAGAAAACCAAATTTCTTCCACGCCAGTGAAATACCTTCAAATTATGCCTCGCTTATGAAAAAAGTAAACAGAGAGCATCAAACTTTGGAGATATCATCACTGAATTTGTTCAATTACGCTGCTGCTTGCAAACCCAACATTTCGACAAACTACACGTGCCGGCGCAAAGTTTCTCGCGTTATATACGTCTGAAAATTACACGTAGCCGTCTATACGGCAGTTACGCGACAGAGAATTTATTCGAAGTGGAAAGTGCGGCCAGCGCTAGTAAATCTACCTGGCGAGGCATCTAATGCGATTCTAATATGTCTGGATGAGCGGACCGGATCCATAACTCAGCTGGAAGTTGTAGATCCAAGCACGACTCATCCTGAGGCATTAAGAATACATGTGGCAATTCCTCAAGGCCGAGATAAAACTCCCGAGCGGCACGGTAGCCGCTTTAAAGCCTTTCTAGTGAACCGAAGACCGTGCCATCAAGCTCACAACATCGAAAACTTGTCCGGCTGGATTTTAAAATTGTCGGATCAACAGAGCCCGTAGAGAAACTTGTCGTAGAGTCGTAGAATCGTAAAATATTGTAGCATCGATCACACTCTATTTCGGAGAACAATTTCGATGAAATGTCAAGACAGTGATACCAATGTCAATGGTAGGAACTCAGTAGCGCAGTAGTGACCAATTATAATTCAACTTCTTGCAGTGGAATTCAATGTAATTTGAGACCTAAAACTTGAAGAAGTCGACAGCAAAATATTTAAATAAGAATAATAATATA
>NW_025109956.1:1050327-1067015 GCF_011392965.1 Frieseomelitta varia
CAAATAGTCCCCCCCCCCCCCCAAAAAAACTGTAGTGTTGGGATTTATTATCAGATATAGACGCTAATTCATCGTTTCTCGATGACAGCCATATTTAAAAAAGGTTAAGACAATATCAGTATTCGGAATTGGTACAGTGAGACTAATTATAATTCAACTTCTTGGAGCGAGACTCAGTGTGATGAAATCTGGCACCTGAAGACGCCTGAATAACAAAATAAACTTGAATGACAATGACAGTATATACTCAAAAGTGTGATAACTACAAAATCGTAAAGAATCTATCGAACATAGATTCTACTCCATTTCGTTTATCGATCACAGCCATATTTAAAGGATTTTTAAATCACGTGGAAAATTTCACTGCCATGCTCTTCGTTAACAAGATCAAGGAATATGCTTCCAACACCTTAATTCTGAGAACGTTCGGAAAGAGAGTCGATACGATCCATATACGCGGATTTTCATTTGAGGCGCGTGATGAACGCACGCGGCACACGGCGAACGAGCTTTGTTCAGCAGCTCGAAGGTTATGGAAGAAGAGAAAGGATGGTGAAGACACATACATACACACACACACACACAGAGAGAGAGAGAGAGAGAGAGAGAGAGAGAGAGAGAGAGGCTGAAAGGTAGACTCGAGAGTCGAGAGCTTTTATACGCGACTCAAAAAGACCATCCCGCCTATCCGCGCTCCGCCGGCCGAGCATACCGCGAGCAATTTAAAGGCGAAAGGCGCGAAAGACGCTCTTCGCCGCGGCGCGACGTGCCGTCTCATGCCCGTAATTTCTATTGTCGCCGCACGCCACTGTCAACAACGCTCTTTCGTTCACTGCTCGGGATATTTCGTTTGTCTTTCGCTATTTTTTCTTTTTCTTTTTTCTTTTTCTATTTTTGTCCCGCCAAGCATCGGGATGCTTGCTAAGAGAGAGAGAGAGAGAGAAAGAACGAAAGAGACGTTGAGGTGGATTTTATTAATATGGAAATTTTCGGTGTCACGTCACGGGGGATGTTTGAAGCATCGGGACGAGAATGTGTGACGTAAATAACACAACGTCGCGGTGGTATTTCAATGCGGGAGCCTGATTTTAAATGAGGATACTTTCGAGTTTACGCACGGCCAAATGCGTGGAACTTAAATAGGGTATTTTTATTCCATTTTTGTCTCGAGTTTAAATTTTTCCGTCGGATGCGTCGAAATTTCGATTCAAAAAGAATTCCGATAATTAAGACGTCGGGGAGACGCTCGACGAGAAATGAAAGAGGGTTGAAAGAGAGACTCGCGAGTCGGAGCCCGCGATTCCAAGCGCGGGGAATAAAAGGGAGGAGGCTTGTTTTTCTTTTTCTGCTCGCGAGGGCGCGCCGACACTCGCATTACGAGCCACTTAAACGACGCTTAACGAGAGGCCTCCATTGTCGCCGGGCCTTTGTTAGGCGGCGCTTTAGCTCCTTCGAATTGGCGCAATCGTACGAGTGTTTTCAGAGATAATTCGACAGAGTTCTTCCCTCTTTCTTTCGCCAGTGTCGCGGAGCACAACGCGGCTTTCAAACGCATTCACAGGCACGGTTTTCAGAACTTCGACTGTAACGTATCGCGCTTGTCGGGTCTGAGGATGAACACAACCGAGTGCAGCTATTTTCAAAGGATTACAAAGAGTAACGAGAATAAAAGAAAATTGAATTGAAGATTGTTACGCCGCGGTGACGTTGGAAGAAAGGGACACAATTGAAATCTCAACGCAACGAAAAATGGATTTTCAACAGTTTAGTTGATACTAAGAACGGTTCAAAATTTTTCATTAATTGCTTCATTCGTCCTTCCTTCGAATAAACAATTTTTTCAAAATGCGTTATTACGTTCGACGCCTTCAAGTTGATTCGACCAGTCAACAACTGGGCGAGGAGAAGATCAGAAGCAACCGAACGACGTCGATAAATTATTGACTAGCGGCAAAGGTTAATGAATGATCAATCGATACGCGCCACTTTGCTATGCCATTTTATACAAAGCTCGGCCCGCCACCGCTGCTCGTAACGACTCGCGCTCGGCGTTTCAGGAAACGTTCGCCGGTATCGATGGGAAATTTTCTCGCTTCTGAAAAGGTCGACTAATAATTGTCCGACCGATCGAGTTCCCCATTTAAAGAACTTTCCTCATTTCGCGCGAAGCGTTTATAAGCGCGCTTCGTTCCGCGCTTTCATGCGAAATTGGATGAATTTGTCCGTTGACCGTTTAATCGACGATACAAATCACATTCCACGCTGCGTATAATTGCGAATAATTTCACGTCGCTGTTTTAGTCGTCGATAAAATATTAAAGCGTCGGGCCGTTTCCACGCATGTTGAACGCAATTCGATGAAATTAAACACGACGGAGAGAAAATGGTTTCCAACTGCAGAGAAAAATACATTTCTAGCCTCGCTAGAACTGGTGATTTAAAGTTGCAACGTTTATCACGGGAAATCCTTCGTCGACCATAAGTTTTGCATTCGCTGTTTAACACGTTCCGATTTTTGGTTACTTTTCGGTTATTACGATTCACCGTTTCGCTGCTGAATTGTGTCTTGCAATGTTTATAATAGTGAAGAAACTATAACTATTAAGAAAAGTGTCTAGTGTTTAAAATGTATTGCAGAACAAAGCAATCAATTTAATTTTAAGGTATTATTTTAACAAACTTTTTAATGGTGTAAAAATTCATTTAAAATAAAACACTTTGTTCCAAATATCTTTAGTGTTATTGTTTGTATACAAAATAATAATATTATTAATATAAATTGTATAATGTAACTATGCTAAATACTAATAAATAATATTTTATAATATCTTTAACGTTATTTTGGATAACAAATTTTACAGTTTCTTCTTACCGAATTTAGTCGATCTTAAATAGATAATTTTGAAAGAATCGATCGTCGACCTAGTGAGGCGATATTATACACGTTATTAAGATGTCAACATATAACTTTACAAAAACAAATTTTTAAGAAATTCTTCGTTTTACAATAAAAATTCCAAATGACTTGAACGCTAGGAAAGTTCAGTATGGGACGTATACGCCCCACGCGGCACGAAACGTGTTAAACAACAGAGACGCACTCTTCTAAAAACCCGATCGATCCCAATTAATCTAACGTATTTTCTCTGCGCGGATTATCAGTCAAATGCGCGCGTTATTATTTAATACTCGGGCCAGTGAGTGACAGAAGCACTTTTGCGAATCAATTAATAATTGTTTCGCTGTCGAATCGCGGAGCTTAAAATCCCACATAAACTGATCAAGGTACTAAAAATTATTTACGTGCCATTTCGCTCTTGCTTCGTTCCTCTCTCGCGTCGCACATTTGCACCGCCTGTCTCGAAATTCCACGATACGGAATCCTAGATTATAGAGAACAATTAGATTTGGAACCTTCGAGTATAGAAGGTGAGAAATTTCGAATTTTTGATCAAGTTGCACTCACGATGAGAATTCAATTTGAAAGAAAAAGGAAAGAGGTCCCATGGAATATGAAGTTGAAGACTGAAGATTGATTCTTTTTTCTAACGCTTTACATATCTCACTGACGTTCACTGAAGACCAAGAAAAAATCGTGAGGCAACCGGTTAAAGAAAAAAAATTTCCCTTTCCGAAGAGCCCCTTTCTTTCGAAAGCATGTTTCGACCTACGAGATCACTGATTTGTTCCACCATTATCACCATCGATCCATTGCTCAAATTGTCCATGGGGATGGGCACGCGGGATTCGAGCAGCTGCGACACCGAAGATTATTCATTTCGGGAAAGTTTTTCAATTTATCGGCGGGCGGACGTTGGAAAAACGGCCGGCGATTTTATTTCAGGCGGTAATTACGACGAGGTGTCGACAGAGGAGGCACGAACGTGCACAGATAGGAGGCGAGGAGCGAGTGGTCTCGTTCGAAACGAAGGATATCGCCTCGATCGAGGGAGGGAACAACTTTCGATTCGAGGAAGTTCTCGGCCGGAGTAAGCAAGCGGAATCGGTGCCGCGTTTAATCACCGGGATTTCATTAGTTGCGCGAAGGAGCGCGCTCGTGATTCGATTCGATTCGATTCGATTCGAGACGAGACGAGACGAGACGAGACGAGACGAGACGAACGGGCGCCGTGGCCGCGGGCAATCGATATGGACGCGAGATCCGCCAGCCGGCCGCGTTTGTATTGATTGCGTTAAGTAGCAATTTACTATCCAGTTCGCGAGCCACTTCCGCGGGCAGAAAAATGAAAAATTGAAATCGATCGCCGGATGCGAATGTGTCGCATTCGCGGATGAACGTATGTACAATTTGTCGGTCGACTATTCCTGAAGTTCTGCGAACTTCGTCACTCCTACAACGTCTATTCGACAGTTTTCTGGCAAAGAACGAATCGTAGGCGTTGAAGAATTGTTACGGACTGACAGTTCAAATAATATGTCATTTCGATATATAAATGAGACGAGAGGGTGATTCGATGATTCTTTCGGCGAGCAAATCCTCCAGTTCCCCTCCGGTTCTCGTAGATCTCTGATCTTCTAAACCGTGGGTCTTTTAGATCTTTTAGATTACGTATTTTTTCGTCAGTTCGATGTAACCGATGCATTATTGATATTATTAAAGCAACTTTTATAGCGAAACGATATATTGATTAGAAAAATATATTTACGTTAATTAAAACAGTATTGTGAGAAAATTTTTTAATGAAACTCGCACTGAGCTCGTGACTTTTCAGATACCAGTCCATTGATATTTGGTTTGATGCAGGTGGTATCAATCGCGAAGAGTATTTTCAAGATGCTTGTCTGAAATTTTTCTTCTTATTTTACTTTTTTGTGTGCTTCGTATGGGGAACAAATTGCTCCAATTTTTGTTATACAGCGCGAGCTACTCTAAATGCTTCGAGGTGCTTAAATGATTTTAATAATTATACGAATCTATGCGAATTCGGGAGAAAATAGACGCGGAGACGTGAAAACGATTGTTTCATCCTCTCGCATATGGGTCAATATCTGCCACTATAGAACGGAATTCAACGTGTAATACAACGTGAATTTCGCTGGATTTCAATCCATCGTACTGTTTAATTTGAATACCTTTTCGAATAATGAAATTAGCGAATCCTTTGAATACTTGGCGACCGCAGAAATTACATTGAACTCTCCGACTACTTAAATTACAGCTGCATCGCGGTTTAATGACAAAATTACGCACGAAACGAGCCTCTGCAACGACGTTATTGTTTGCGATTGTTACAGTGATACACAACGAAATTGACGCTTGATGAGAGTTGATAGAAAAGCAGCGATATTTAATAGCGAGGGGAAAGAAAAATTTTCACTTTAATACCTCGACGTTACCTGAAAATCAGCGCTAATTGCCACCAAGTGTGCAACACTACGTGTACGTAGAATGTTTGGCATCGGCATATATCAACAGAGTATGGTAGAGAGACAGTGCATTAAGGAGTAAATAGACCGTAATCTCCGCGGCATATATCACCTCCGAGTCACGTAATCTCATAAACGGTTAAAATCACCGAGCACTGTCATTATTTATATAACAGAGTATTTTCTCGATATGCGAAGAATGTAATTCTTGCTAGTAGTTTACGTGCTTCTTGGCCCGAAACGATCGTGCCTCGAAACCTAACCTAAACTCGCGCGAGGAATCGAAACGAAAGCTGCGTACGCGCTCGTACAAACGACCCGATGAAACCAAACGAAAGATCCAACAACGTCTTTGCACCGCGAAATTGTAATATTAAATCAAGCCTGCCCTCCCCGCCCCCCTCGCGCTCGTGGCAATTTAACCTAGCAACGCCGGGCTGAAACGTTTCCGCTCAAATCGAGCGATCCTCCCCCGGTGATCCGTCCGTCACAAAGCGGACACGTCCAAAAATACTCGATCCCCTGCGGGCTCGTGTCGAGCTGCGATCCCGCGCGCCAGTAGCTTGTTCGCTCGATGGCTTCGCCGGCCTCGGGACAGGGGGTGACAACTTGCCTCGCGCGAGAACGAAACAGTTCCTCCTGGTTGGTCGTTGTCGACTCGTCGTCCTCGTCCTCGTCGTCGTTGTCGTCGTCGTCGAGACGCTTTGTGTTCCAAGCGTTTTGTGTATCGCCACAAAGGGGTTAATCATCGTCAGACCGCAATAGTGGATGTAAAAGAGGGAAAGAGAGAGAGAGAGAGAGAGAGAGAGAGAGAAAAAGAGAGCAGGTCTAGCGTTCATCCTCGAGAAGAACTAGCAAGGTGCCACCACCGTTTGCCCCGGGCAAGTAGCGAATCCTCCCCTTTCCACCCCTCGTGTCTTTCCCTATGTCTCGTTGTGTTTCCCTCTTTTCGCGCGGGATAAAAAGGAACGTTCACGTATACACGTTTCCGCATAAACGAAGGCTGAACGGGGCGCTTTAGAGTGCACGAAACTGCAAAACGAACGAGCCTATTGTTTCGCTCTGTGCTCGACTGTTTGACGCCTCTTTTCTATCTGCCTCTCCCTCCGCTCCTATCTCTTCCCACCCCCACTCGCCCCAGCCCGCTTTCTCCCCACTCCGTTCTTTTTACCATTTTTTTCTCCGTCTTTCTTTCATCTTCTTTCTCTGCTTTTTTCTGTTTTCTCTTTTTTTTTTTTTCTTCATTTTTTTGTTTTTGCAGCTACCCGCCACCGATGCTCGACGCTTTGTCAGAGCGATTTCGCCGGATCGCGTTCGCGTGACAGAGCACGCCGCCGAACAATGGACTTTTAGGCTTATTTGAGAAGTTATTGGCCGATTTTTTCTTTTTTTTTTTTTCTTTTTTTCTGCTGACGAAAACACAGCGGAGGACGACAGAGACCGCAGAGACCAGCGCCGGCCAATCGAGGAACGAACGTCGCGTCGAGTCCAGATTTTTTAATGACCGGCCATTGAGGGCGGCTTTTATAGCCTGCTTCAAGCGCTCGGTACCTGTCGTCCCGTGGTTTCAATGCCGTCTGTCGCTTTTCGGGAACATCGATCTATCACTCCTGCCTTTGTTATTCCCGCGAAATGATCCGCGCGCAGATGAAGAACTCGAAGAACGATTTTTGAAATTAAACGCCTCCGTGCAATCCAGAATCTGCTTTCGGAATTTCACAGCAGATACATTTCGTCGGAGAAATACTTTCTGCAGTCACTAATCGTGTACTTTAATGCTGCAGTTGACAAATACTTTGACAGAAGTCAAAATGCTAGCTCGAACAATATTTTAGAACCGTCTTAGTAACATCGGTACTCGGTATCGAAAGAAAAAAATTTCTTTCTGTTAGAAAGAAGCGAGTTTCTCCGTCGAGCTAAAAGTAATTTACCACTACGCGAGCTACCGAAGATACTTCTCTCTCAGCGGTGAATTTTATTCGAGCGCTCCTCTGAAGAGAAATAGACGCGAGAAGTGCAAGAAATTACACAGAGAAGTAAAACAGCTCGATGAGATGCAATCACTTCTGACAAGAGCCGTCGGACACTTCCCTTTTCTTTTTTCTTTCTCCTCCGAGAGAACCATGACCGCAATAAGCAGGAAAAGAGCGTTTGACAAGCGAGAAATAACATAGGGAAGAAAGATAGATGTTCATTTAGAAGTGCCGCTAACGAAACGTTATCGATGCCGTCGTCAGAATATCGACAAGTTGAACTTTATCTCCCGATATAAAAGATATAAAGTAGAACGTAACACTAGAGGAGGGAAACTCTCGAGAGAATGTCCCGAGATAAAAAGAAGCTGCTCGAAGAGGGTGCAAGGCTTGAAGTCGCGCGCCCGTGATTTTTGCGGCCGAAATCAATCGATGCGATTTTCGTACGGCTCTTTGAATACGAAAATTTAACTCGACGATCCGTGGTTAACAATTTCAACGATCCGTAGATTAGATTCGAATTAGATTCGCTTGATTTTAATTTGCGTTTCACGAAGCTCGATTTCGATTTCGAATTTGTATCTGGCGTGAAAAGATAAATCGGGATTAATTAAAAAACTTCCATTTCGCTAAATTGATGCGACAACTTCGCGCATCGCGTCACGCGGGATATTAGAAATTTCCGTCTGATGCGCGTAGGCTGTCGATATTTCGTAATCGCTAGCGGCACCTCCGTCTCTTCTTTGGAAAAACAGACTTACCTTCGCGAGTTCGCGAACAACGTTCGTTCCGACGTTCGCGTCGGAGAAAGAAAAAGAAAAAGGAAAAAAAAAAAGAAAACGAAAAATGAAGAGAGCATAGAATCGAAAACAAACGAGAAACAACCGTAATGTACAGCATATCGTAGTGAAGAGTATCTTCCTCTGGCGCATGCAAATATGATAAAAGAGAAAGTCAATAATATGAATAACAATGTGCCTTCTACGAGATGTATATATATATACATAGATGTGAACATATATGTATATATACGTATCGTAGCTTCTAGTCGCTTGAATGCACTATGAATACGGTGTGGAACTTTATATATATATATATATATATATATATATATATATATATATATATATTTATATATATATAACAAATGTATAATTAAAATAGTGATAACAATGAGAAGATCGATGAGAATATGAAAGAAAGAAATTTGATGCATGCGAGATAATTAATTAAAGTTCTTTTCTTTTTTTTCTCCTTACTTGAGAGCTCGGAGCATTGAGAAAGAAGAGAGAAAGAGAAATATAGAAAGACTTAGAAATATAATGCTTTCTCTAACGTGAACAAAGGTACGATATTAATTTGTAAGAGTAAAGAAAAAAAAAAAAAAAAAAACAGAAAGAAAAACGAGGCAGAAGATAGATAATGAGAGGTACGTGTATGCGTGTAATACGTGTGTGTGTATATGCGTATGAATGTAAGAGTAGACACATGTATCAAAGAACATAATTATCATGTTTGGCTAAACAAGACCGTAACAAGAAAGATATCAGTCAATAAACAGTAAGAAGAAAAAATCCAGGCATAAAGAATAGAAAAACGTGAAGGGAAAAAAAGAATTCAGAAAAAAGAGAGTTAATGTACCCTATTGCTCATAGTCTGCGATGCTGATCGCCCGGAAGCCCCGACAATACGCCGACTCCTACCAACACAACAACAACAATGATCAGTGACTTCTCCTCGACTTTCGCAACAGCAGGTACGATTAGATGAAGCGGTATCATTAAGGACCTGTTACAAAATTGTTCTTGAATCGCGCGAAATCGTTTGCGAAAACATTCTTATCGCGTCTATGTACATGTTCTTCTTTTCATCGTCGCCTAGGGAATTCTTAAATTAAATATCGTTCGCAGGGTGAGAATAGTGAAACATCGATTCATAAAACGATACTTAAACGATAATGAAAACGATAATTAATCGTTTTACGTGTCTCAGCGCGCTAATGCTGAACAGCTTGAAAGGATTCTGATAGGAGAGGGTTATGGCGAGAAGAAAACGTGAAAAAAAAAAAATGAAAATACGCGTATCACGAGGGTGGATGAGATAAAAATGTTGAACCCCATTTAACCCTTCCGTTATGTTTCCCTATCTTCGTCTAACGGAGGAGATAAAAAGCGAAGCATTCGCATGACCCGAGCCCCGTATCGTTCCGAACGATAAATTCCAATACTTTAAGCTATACCGTTATATTAACTTCTGACAAGTTTCACGCGTGAATCACACTCTATCGTGCTTCGTTACCATCCGTTGTTATTTCAGTCGCTCCCTTTCTCTCCCTGCGTCATCGAAAATCCGTCACGAAATTCGAAACTTTCTTCGCGCCTGACTAATTTCGAATTTCATCCCTAGATATCTGACGAAGATGCTAAATACGGAGAGAACAAATTCCAGAAGGCTGCGAAACGAAGGAAGCTTGCACTCGACTGTTTCAAACGGTTCTCCGCGGTCTGGTTCAGAACGAATCTCGAGACTCTTAAAATAAAACAGATGTATTTGCATCTCGAGTAGCACGGTGGATAGAATCAAATTCCACTTTCAATTACGTTTACTTTCGTTCTCCGGCCTCTCCTAATACACGTGTACAAACTCATCGAGAGAGGTCGCTTGATCGTCGACCTGACAAAACCGCGAAACGATTTCTCTTTGTTCATTTGCTCAAACCTCCTGGAACCGACTCGTCGCGAGCCGAGTAAATATTTGCAACATACATCCCTTTATCTCAAGTATACGAGAAGTTCAAAAGCTCACCTAGAGCCACACTTAACACGCTCAAGGCCACGTTGATTTTACCTGTGTGACCGACGACGGTCGCCGCAGCCTTCGAACTTTCACCAGTTTGCCAAATTACTTTTCGACCCGACGACACTCGAGGAAAGTAGCATCGAGAACAGATCGAAGTATCGGATTGCTCGGGAAGCTCGCTTCGAGAAGAGAATTCGAGAAAATACATGAAGATTCGTTCGGAAATAAGGAAATATTTAGGAAACTTAATCCAATTTCTTCCTCTTCGACGATCCACTGTTTCAGACAGTGCATACAACTTCGTCTGTATGAGCTTTATCTGTCTGATTTATCTGAATTCTTTTCACGAAATCATTTCACGAACGAAGGATGCTGAGAAGAATCAACTATCATGTATGAATTCCACACAAACTGTTTGTTCCTCGAATTATCGAATATTGTTGTACAGTCAATCCTCTTAGCAAGAATTAATAAACTTGGACAACTCTCGTATTAGCACGAATTTTGTCACACTGTTTCCAATTTTCTCTATTCTTAGCATAGTATAGTTTCAATACAACACGGTGTTGCAAGAGAGTCGACTGTAATTAGAAAAGCACACACCTGAAATCCGCGTTATAATGACAAGTATCATCGTACACTGTTCCAACCACGCTTCAAACAGTCGAAACTCCGAGTAGTAGTTTTGTGAAACAGAGAACGCGTCGAAATCCAAGAACACAATACCCTATAACTGCTAAATTGACATCAACCGTTTAAATGCGCTTCTTCGATATAACTGGGATAAAAGTAGAGAAAGTAGAAACTAATTATGCAATTGAGATTGGCGACGATATGGCGCTATAATCGAAATCGAGCGAATGTAAAATTGAACATCGTACGAGTCTGGACAGCGCGATCGCGCTGTGTAGTACTAAAACAGTTGAAGACTGGTAGCCTAAGCAGCGTGCTGATTGTGAATGCCAACGAATGGTCGAAGCAAACGATTCACACGCCGATCAGTCAAACGATTCAAATAACACAAACGAATTTTCCTCCTTAGGTTACTTCTTGCGACACTGACTACTGTTAATTTGTTAGATTTCTATGAGCATTTTGAGAACATTTTATCCGATCTTTAGTGAATGTGTCTCTTATAAATATACATCTATAGTGTACCTGGTGTAGAATAATTTTTCTCATCCATTCAAATCCATTCTCCAGTATCTTTTCACACACCTTTCAACGCCTCGTTCGAAAGATTCTCACACAGTCTTTCCATGTATGACCAAATTCACACGTTCGTTCATTCTCAATCGATCGATTACCAATATCTCGGCATTCGCTATCACAGTCACTTATCGAATCATTCACGCGTATTTTCTCGTTTTTATTCGAATTGCGAAATTCAACGCGGGACGTTGCTCGTCATTTCTTACTCTTGGCGAAAACGGGCACAGGACCGAGTGGTTAACCTCTGGAATACCGATCCTGGCGGGAACGTACCTGAGGCAACGGAGTTTCGAAACGGGAGAAGATGGGCGGAGGTGCGGGCCGGCGGCTAATAAACAGCGACTTTGATATCTCCCGTGACCGCATGTTTCTCATCTTGAAGCACGGGCCGGACGCCGCGTTCCTGCCAGCCGGCCCCGGTTATATGGGTTAGAACGCAATATTAGAGTTCCCCTCTCGAGGGCAGCCAGCCTGCGAACCTCGACAGAGATTGCTGAGATATGAACCATTCTAGCACTTCTTCTCTGCCACCCTTTAGGCCTAAGCGCCGCGCTTGGCTTTCAGGCCCACTCGAAAAACGCCTTTGGCTGCCACCTATTTAGACGACAGAGGCCTATCCGCTGCCAAAGACACGGGGACGAGATTCGGAGATCTGGGTCGGTGATTTTGACGAGAGGAGGGCCGTCACGCTCGTACAATTAACGAAATCGTTCCTCGCGCCGTTCTTTGTTTAATAAAGCTGATCTCCCCTCACCCTTCCGGCCCCTCGAGGTGGCTAGACCAGCCAGACTAGCCGTTATACAGTCTGCTACCGCGAATTATTCAACATTGAACGTATGCCAAATGACCGGGCCGCCAGCTGATATATGATTCTTGCTAATCCACTGCGGATTCTTGACGAATCCGCGCGAAAAAGATCTTGCATCCTCATCCCTCTCTGGCCCCTACCGATAGCAATCGCTACAGCGATTCTATTAACCACTTGCGCTGGCAACTGACTGCGGACCGTAACGAGTGACCAAACCGTATATAACAATTCGTCGCTTTTTCTTTTTGAGCTCGTCGGTATGACATCACTGGATAGAAATTATTGAGAACTAATTTAACAAATTTATTATTTGTTTTGCCTGGATTACATTTAAATATACTTAAAACTGAGAAAGTATTGCAATTTTGGGACAAAAATATTCTCGACGTGCGTCATTTCAGCGCAAGAGATTAACTCCTTGCGCTGGCAACTGATTGCGGATCGTAACGAGTGACCAAACCGTATACAAGAATTCATCGCTTTTTCTTTTTAACCTGTCCGTATAATAACACTGAGAATAGAAATTATTAAAAAATAATAAAGTTGTCATTTGTTTTGCCTGAGTTACATTTAAATATACTTAAAACTGAGAAAGTATTGCAATTTTGCGACAAAAATATTCTCGACATGCGTCATTTCAGCGCAAGAGACTAACTTCTTGCGCTGACAACTGTTTGCGGACCGTAACGAGTGACCAAGCTGTATATAATAATTCGTCGCTTTCTTTTTGAACTCGTTGATATAATATCACTGAGAATAGAAATTATTAAAAAGTAATAAAGTTATCATTTGTTTTGCCTGAGTTACATTTAAATATACTTAAAACTGAGAAAGTATTGCAATTTTGCGACAAAAATATTCTCGACATGCGTCATTTCAGCGCAAGAGACTAACTTCTTGCGCTGACAACTGTTTGCGGACCGTAACGAGTGACCAAGCTGTATATAATAATTCGTCGCTTTCTTTTTGAACTCGTTGATATAATATCACTGAGAATAGAAATTATTAAAAAGTAATAAAGTTATCATTTGTTTTGCCTGAGTTACATTTAAATATACTTAAAACTGAGAAAGTATTGCAATTTTGGGACAAAAATATTCTCAACGTGCGTCATTTCAGCGCAAGAGATTAACTCCTTGCGCTGGCAACTGATTGCGGACCGTAACGAGTGACTAAGCCGTATATAATAATTCGTCGCTTTCTTTTTGAACTCGTTGGTATAATATCACTGAGAATAGAAATTATTAAAAAGTAATAAAGTTAT
Source organism: Frieseomelitta varia (assembly GCF_011392965.1). NCBI lineage: Eukaryota > Metazoa > Arthropoda > Insecta > Hymenoptera > Apidae > Frieseomelitta > Frieseomelitta varia. Next base: position 1,063,772 of record NW_025109956.1, read on the forward strand.
CATTTGTTTTGCCTGAGTTACATTTAAATATACTTAAAACTGAGAAAATATTGCAATTTTGGGACAAAAATATTCTCGATGTGCGTGGCACATCATTCCAGCGCAAGAGGTTAATAATTCTCTTTCTCTCGAGTTGCTTCCTGTATGGAATGGAAACTGTCAACGTGCAACTCCATATTTTCGATATTTCCACGTTCCTATCGATCCGACGAAATAGGAAGGGGCTAGAGAAAAAAACCCGCGGAACGACCCCTCGTAAAGAGAAAGATGCACCGTGGTACTGACAAGTTAAAGAGAAGGTGGTGCTCAGGCCGTTTGGCCTAGGAAAGAAGGGAGGATCTCGTGACGGAGAGGCACATGCCAACTCCACCAGTTTCGATGGTATTGGGCTGTTGTATTTGGTATATACACGGATTTGCTGGGAGACTCTTAATGCGTGGAGAAGAGAACTTACAACTCGTCCATGAACTACGACTACTCTCTTGTATCTTATAGCGTTCTCAGCTTTTTTCGAGGACGACTGTGATAACTGACATACAGGAGAACAAAAGGAAAATATCTGGGCGTACTAATTTTTACAGGCGAAAATTTCTAGAAACTATGTGAATTGGTCCTTGGTTCGATCAACCCAATTCACGTTCAGTCGAAACTGAAGCTGCTACGAACTGCATCCGACTGCGTCAAACATTCGGGACTAAATGGGCAACTAAAATTTCAAACGCGAGGTCGCGCGAGGGCGAGCGGATCAAGCATGGCTGGCTGAAAGCGCGTCAAAGCGTCGTTGAAGTCGTTCCAAAAATTTGCTCTCGCAATTTGCAGCGCGGCGCGCAAAAACTGGGAAGCTGGGAACTTCGCCGGCAGTCGATCATTAAACTTCGAATCATCTCGCCGAAAAATCCCACGCTCCGCGCGCGTAGCTCAAAACACGGACACCGAGGTAGCTAAAGTAAATAAGGACGGGCGACACGACGGAAACTACAATTTCCCATTTTCACCGAGGTTGGAACGTCGAACGCCGGATACGCGACTTCGAACTCAATTAAAGCGCATTAAACATTAAATCCGGCGAGGGGAAAAAAAAAAAAAGAAAAAGAAATAAATACTGAAATAAAATTCCAACCAGCGCCTCTCGAAATCTGTCGGCGCAACGATTGTTATTGTTCCACTGCAGTGCCGCTTTTGTTCCGTTTGCATGGGAATTTTCAAAAAAAAATTCTTTTTTTAAATGAACTGACGCTCGTAACGCGAGACTAACTGTAAAATTTTGCCATGTACATGGAACAAAAGCGTTCTGCAATCGAGGCGTTCCTGCAACAGTCTGTTCTGCTTCTATGTGTACTTTTCGCGGAAAATCGAGAGGACTCGGAAAACTATCAATTTGCCGCAGTATTTTGTTTTTATATTCGACACTCGACGAGTCGCGTCGAAACGCTAAAAACCGGTCCGTACGGATCGTGTACACGCTCGAGCTAAAATTTTTGCCTGAGACTAGGCAATTAACTTGTCTCGTGATTAGCCTTTTAACTCGAAGGTTAGGCGTTTTTCTGTCTCGGTAGCAGGAACGTGACGAGGGCGACACGAATTTTCGTACGAAACGGAAGCGAAGAGAGAAGAAACGTCTCGCGAGCACGAGGGGGGTTTCAGGCTTCTCGAGAAGTGGAGACACGGGATACGTGGGGGGATAAGAGAAGGAAAGAGAGAGAAAAGAGGGGAGAGAAAGAGAAAGAGAGAGACAGAGCGAGGGAACGGGTGCGTTGTAGCAGGGGTTGCAAAGAAGGAACGAAGAGAGAGGAGAAGGATGCGGAGCGAAGATGGAAGAGAGAGTAGAACGAGGACTACAATATGGGTCAGTTATTGATTGCTCCCTGGTCGACTCTGTAACGCCTACTATACACCTCCGCCGTTTCTATCTTGTTATCTTAGATTCCGAAACGCAACCGCCACTTACTAGCGTCGCCTCGCTCTTCATTGGCATGCATGCAAACGTTATAACGACGATGGAGAGGAAAGTAAGGAAATACAGAGAGAAAGTAAAGCGTGAGACAGACAGACAGAGAAAGAGAGACTGTATGTATGTATGTATGTGTCTGTGTGTATGAGAGAGAGAGAGAGAGAGAGAGAGAGAGAGAGAGAGAGAAAGTGCCGCAATAGCTGTTTTCCTCAACATCAGCAGTGTATTTATGGAATTTACCATGAACCTCCGACTGACGACCGATTAACGACTCTCTCCGTGTGTGTGTGTTTGTGTGTAATTTATTTTTGAACGATTCCGATCGATCCTAATGAGACACCGAAAGCCCCCCGCGAGAGGGAGGAGGAGCGACGATGAAAATAAATTTCACAGCGGAATTAGGAAACCGTGACGTGCTTTTTCTCGCCTTTCTTTCTTTCTTTCTTTCTTTCTTTTTTTTTTTTTTTTTAGATACGTTGCCGGTTAAAAATATATGGATGCTCGCTTATCTTTAGAGGGACACTGGTTTATACTTAGACGCGGACGTGCGCGCGCGAGACTCGCCATTCCCACGGACAGAAGTAACGTAATGAAAATGTGGAGAGAAATTCGCTTCGCCGGCAGTGATCAACGTTGTCGAAATTTCTCGGCGAGATAGAAGCGAGATATCTCGAAGTGACGTGCTAAAGGAATTATTTCATCCACTTGGGAAACGGCGGAAGAGAATAACAGATCCCTGACGCTCTTTTGAAGAGACGCGAGTGGACTTGTTACACAAACTGAAATATGCATACGTCGATTAGCAGAGTGTACACACTCGCCCTCGACAGACACTAAATTCTGCGGTTGCTGGTGCACCGTTTGCACGTCCAACATCGTTCGCCATCGTCCACGAGACGATTTCAAATCCTTCTTTGCCGCGCGCTCGCTCTCGCCGGCGTCCGCGCGACACGTGGCACGTGAATTTTTCGCAAAATTCAACGTTACGCTCGCGTGGAAACAAGGGAGAACGGAGCCGGAGCCGGAGCGATGCGGGGAGATTAACTCGCACGGAGATAGAGAAAGTCAAGCACTGATGAACCCAGTGTTCGTGATCCCTCTGGCCGCTGGTATTTCCATTTTTCACCCTTTCGCTCGGCTGCGAGTGAAAAACGAAACGAAACGTGACTGCTCCCTTTGTTTCTTAACCTTTCTATTGCGCGTTGTACCCGTATCTTTCTCTTCCTTCTTTCTTTTTTTTTTTTTTTTTTTTTTTTGGTTTCACTTTTTGTTTTTTTTTTTTAAACGTTCACC